>NC_066573.1:3901459-3906459 GCF_024679095.1 Eriocheir sinensis | reverse complement strand
TGACATTTCATATATTTATATTCACAATATTTGATATTGTAAGTCTAGTATTTCATACATAGCTGTATAATAATGTATAATAATGTATATTTAATACATAAGTGACACAAGAAATAATTTAGAAAAAAGTTTGTAACACATTACATCCTTTACTATGTCACACATTGACTTGCCCTACACTCTGTTCCCAATCATTCTATCCTGCCACGACACTGATCCTATGCTGGAAAAGTAGTCCGAGAACTTTTATCTTATTGTTATAGCGGATCGAGGGCATCCTGCTTGTATTGCACCATCACCATCAGTCAGACCTACAACATTCAGTGTGTTTTCAAATTGTACACCATCCCTTTCTCTTACAAAGTTGTGTAAAGTGCAACATGCCCTGATAATGTTTTCGGCATTCTCAACATGTAAATCCAGTGGTCTATGAAATATGCGCCATTTATTTGTGAGAATGCCAAATGCACTTTCGATGTATCGCCTCGCTCTTGATAAGCGATAATTAAAAATTTTCTTTTTGTGTTGGAGATTTTTTCCCCCATACGGGCGTAGCATGTGAGTAGAGAGGCCAAAAGCTTCGTCGCCAACGAAAACGAAGGGAAGTGGGTCCCCATTCGTTGACACTGGTTTATCGCTAGGAATGTTCAGTGTATTTTGCTGCATTTTTTTGTAGAGGTTACTGTTTTTGTAGATTGAGGAGTCTGATGCTTTACCATAAGAACCGACATCTATAAAAGTAAACCTGTAGTTTGCGTCACATACAGCTAACAACACCATTGAAAAATACTTCTTGTAACAAAAGTAGTTAGAACCACTGCCCGTTGGTTTAATGAGCCTCACATGCTTGCCATCGATGGCGCCTATGCAGTTTGGAAAGTGTGCTTCACAACGAAAGCCTTCTTCAATTTTCAGCCATTCTTGCTTTGTTAATTCTGGGAAACATAGGTCGTGTAGATACTCCCTTATCGCCTTGCAGACTTCTTGCACGATCCCTCTAGCGGTGGACTTCCCACACCGGAAAGTGTAATGTAGTTCAGAAGAGGAACACCCTGTTGCTAAGAACCTGAAAAGAACATTTAAAAATCGGTAAATTTATAGAACTACCCAATATTCGATAGCGGACTATAACATCGTTTTTCTTATACTTCAGACAATTCTAAGACACCTTTCTTCTATGGTATTTCTGCCGCAAATTAGCCGTTAATGAGATATATCCACTTCTAAAGAAATGTTCTGCTATTTATAGCAAGTATGGCTACCTAGTGCATAGGACTACTTGCGCTAGAGGATGTTACATATTATAACATGAAACTCATTTCACTCAGATTTTGACGCGACTTTAATTTAACCCGACAAATAATAATACATGAGAAAACGTTGTGCTATCATTGAAATTTTATTCATGTAGTTATTTTTGATGAAGCTAGTGTGTAGACTAATAACTTTATAACTAATCTTTACATCTTCTTACAGCTACAGATCTACAACGGAAATGGAAGAGTTTGAGGGACTCCTATAGAAGAGAACTGACATTGTCGAAGAAAGAAAAATCGGGATCTGGCGCAGGAAGTGGGAGGAAGGAATATTTGTACTTCAAACAGCTGTCTTTTCTTCAAGAAATTTGCGCAACAAAACCACATGCAGCTGAAAGTGTCGAGGATACTACAGTGCAGGGAGATGAACGAGAAAACCCAGGAGAGCCTGCACCTTCCACTTCTAATGTAAAAAGGAAGAAATCAACTGTACAATCAGATGAAAAGATTATTCTGGAAGCTTTAGCTAAGAAAGCAAGCGTCCCTCACGATCATGATAGAGATTTCCTTCTTGGTCTGGTGCCTGACTTCAAGAGTATTCCTGAGAGTGTCAAGTTCGATGCTAAGCTTGAAATCATGAATGTGATCAAGAGGTATAAACAACATCCAAATCATCTGTATTTTACATCATATCAACAAACCGTCCCAAGTCCATATTCACATGCGAGTCATACATCACACAATTTCGCTCCTAGCATCATGCATGCACAATCAACAGTACCTCAAAGCCAACCCGTACTACCCTGTACACCATCACCTGCACAACTATCTGAAACACCAGCGCTATCCCCATGGTCGGATGATTCAGTCATGAGTAATTTGTGAACAAAACACTGAAGTGACAACACAAATATTATCATTGGAAGCATTCATAATCTTAGTGATATAGGAAAGGAAATATAGCTTTGTATTGCAGTACAGTTTCATTGAAATACAGTTTAATAAACTCACTAAAAATAATTGTATTATTTACATACCTTAATGTCATGGCAAGTCTCTCCTCAGCTGGAATGCTCTTCCTTAGGTGTGTACTGTCTTTGCGAATGTGGGGGCCAATTATGGCCAAGAGTTCGTTGAAACTTTCCTGGGTCATCCTAAAGTAGTCAAAAAATTTATCATCATCTGCTCTTAAGTCACTCATTATCATGTAAAACTGTCCGTGGGTCAATCTCGAAGCAGTAATTGGGTGCATCCATAGCGCTCTCCGACGACGGCGGCGGCGACGTCGCAGAAGTATAAGCAGTGACAGTGCCTCTTCCTCAGAGTCCATGCTGAAACTGAGATGTAGTGATATCGATGTGGCGACCAAATGTGGCCGGGTATTCAAAACATAACCACATGTGGTCGCCACATGTGGTCGCAACTTGTGGCTCTAAAAAGTGGCTAGTGTGCTCTGGCCCTAATGGATGGAGGCCTGTAGTAGTAGTAGTAGTAGTAGTAGTAGTAGTAGTAGTAGTAGTAGTACTAACAGTGGAAGTAATGACAGTAGTAGTAGTAGTAGTAATAGTAGTAAGATTAGAAATATCACTTTTCTCTATTACTCTGTTCTTTTTTTATCACGTTTACTTTGCTATTTCCGATGCAACGTTTTCAAAATCTTTTTGCTTAATTTATACAACTACAATCTCCTGCCACATTTATTAACCAAATGAGTAATCAGCAGAAGGTTTTCCAGCAATTTCTCCCGTCAGTTAGCCATCCATGAACTCCCTTAGGTCTACAAGAGAGGCAGTGTTTTACAAGCGGAGCGTTGCGTAGGCAGTGATATGAAACAAACTCTACGGACATTGTCAGCCAGGATAACATTAACCAGCAGCTTCCTTGATGAAAGAAATGAACGCCCCAGATTTATTCTCGCCCAGAACAGATTCAATCTACATCACTATATTAGTGATATGTTAGCAGCCCGAGTAATGAACATGCTAATCATTCGTTGCATCATGATGAGTTCTTTTTCTTGCAGCTTTACAGATGTTGGACGAGGTTTAGCAGGAATAAGAGAAGGAGGAGGAGTAAGTGAAGAGGATATGAAGGAAGAGTAAAAAAAGAGGAGAAGGCGAACGAGGAGGAGGAATATGTGAGAAATGAGTAATAGGAGAAATAGGAGAAATAACACATATGAGTGAAAGAATGAGTTGAGGCAGTTATAATAGAAACGGAGTCAATGCATTGAGAAAAGGAGATACAAAGACGCTGAGAGAAGAGGAGGAGAAAGATAAGAAGGGCGAGGAGAAGGAGGAGGAGGATATGGTGGTTGTGGTGGTGGTAGTGGTGGTGGAGAAGGGGAAAGTACTAAAGACGCAAACATTGAAAGGAGGTAAGGAGGTGGCACAGAGAGAGAGAGAGAGAGAGAGAGAGAGAGAGAGAGAGAGAGAGAGAGAGAGAGAGAGAGATGAGACGAGAAGCCTCTTAGTCATTTACGTGTTTTTAATTTCTTTGTTCTAATTAGCTATTGTATTCAGTCACCCAATATTCTCTCTCTCTCTCTCTCTCTCTCTCTCTCTCTCTCTCTCTCTCTCTCTCTCTCTCTCTCTCTCTCTCTCTCTCTCTCTCTCTCTCTCTCTCTCTCTCTCTCTCTCTCTCTCTCTCTCTCTCTCTCTCTCTCTCTCTCTCTCTCTCTCTCTCTCTCTCTCTCTCTCTCTCTCTCTCTCTCTCTCTCTCTCTCTCTCTCTCTCTCTCTCTCTCTCTCTCTCTCTCTCTCTGTTACTTTTAAATTCAATCTAATCTACCGAGTCGCCTTTTTCCTCTCCGGTAATGAGGTCGCAGTGGTCCTCAGTCGCCCTCTTCATCCATCTCCCGTGATTCTCCCTGGCTCTGCTCCTCCCATTACTCTCTCTCTCTCTCTCTCTCTCTCTCTCTCTCTCTCTCTCTCTTTTTTTATGTCCTCTTCTTAAACATTTAACTTCATCGTGAAATTTCTCGCTCTCGTTCGTTTTGCTTTTGTTTAATCAGTATCTTTTTTGGTGGTATTTTTTGTTTTGTTTTAATTTCATGGATCATTTGACTTTCTCCTACAGTCTGTTTCCCTCCCTCGCTCCTCTTCGTCGTTTTAATCCTTTCTCGTTTAAATGGTATCGGCAAAACAGCCAAGCATTGTGAGAGAGAGAGAGAGAGAGAGAGAGAGAGAGAGAGAGAGAGAGAGAGAGAGAGAGAGAGAGAGAGAGAGAGAGAGAGAGAGAGAGAGAGAGAGAGAGAGAGAGAGAAAGTTTTGAACCGTTTCATTTAAGAAGCTTCAATAGTGAGGGTTTTCAGGGATTATGGATGACGTGTGGAATCTCATTATTTTATGTTTATTTTCTTTTTTCCCTTTTTTTCCTTTGTCGATTAACATTCCCGCTTTGTTTTTCCTTTCCTCTGCTCCTACATCTTCCCTTTTCCCATTTTTTTTCCATCTTTAGTCATGTTTTCTTTCATTCCTCTAATTTTTCTTAGTGTTTCATCCATATACACTTTCCTTGCCTCATCTTTCCTTCAGTGTCCCTTTTTGTTATTTTTCTCTGTGCTTCTTGTTTTCCCATTTCGCTTCTTAT
This sequence comes from Eriocheir sinensis, assembly GCF_024679095.1. Lineage (NCBI taxonomy): Eukaryota > Metazoa > Arthropoda > Malacostraca > Decapoda > Varunidae > Eriocheir > Eriocheir sinensis. Next base: position 3,901,613 of record NC_066573.1, on the reverse strand, counting down.
TCCTTCCTCTTTCCTCCTTCGTGTCCGTTTCTGCATTCTCCTTCTTTATTTATCTGTCCTTCCGCTTTCCTCCCTTTCCTTCCCTTGCCTTTATCCTCTTTCCTGCCTCATTTCCCGTGTCGCCTCCCCTTCTCCCATCTGTTTGTTCGTTTCC
>NC_066573.1:3883959-3896459 GCF_024679095.1 Eriocheir sinensis | reverse complement strand
GTGGCGGGACGGCAGTGACTGGCGCCAGGCAATACAGACTCTTTGCCGATGTGTCGCCGCCGCCTGTCGCTGTTCCTGCCCCGCCGCGCCACGACCTGGACACTACACTACAATAAGGATGTATGTACGTATGTATGTATGTATGTATGCAAGTATTTATATATGTAATAAATAATAATAATAATAATAATAATAATAATAATAATAATAATAATAATAATAATAATAATAATAATAATAAATGGTTTATTCATTTGTTGGCAGCCATAAAGCTGAAAATACACAAAGTACAATTATATTTATGTGATGAGTAATGGGGGAAGTGGGGAAGGTTGGTTGGTGTGCGTGTGTGTGTGTGTGTGTGTGTGTGTGTGTGTGTGTGTGTGTTGGGTGGAGGGGTCATGTGATCATGGAGGTATTTATGACCTTTACAAGCGCCGGTATTGTGCTAAGCCGGTATCGGTCCGTGCGAGCTCTGACCGGGATGAGAATATTGTGGTATCTTGTGGGTCTTGTGGGGGAGAGAGGGCGGGTGGGAGTAGGTCTTTATGGCGGGGCATTATGGTGTATATTTATGTGTATCATTTGAATGTTGCGCCCTGCGTGGTGCCCCGTGCTTTTGGCAGCTAATCTGCCTTCCCGCGTCGCGCCAGACAGCGTCCCCGCGGAGTGGGAGCCTGACCACGGATATGGGAGGGTGTACCGCTCCGCCCTAGCCAGCTCCTGTACCTAATAAACTGAAGAATAGGAGCAGGACCTATTCTTTACAACCCACCAGTACATATGGTGGCAACTGCACCCCCACCAGTACATTTGGTGGCAGCTACACCACCACCAGTACATATGGTGGCAACTGCACCCCCACCAGTACATTTGGTGGCAGCTACACCACCACCAGTACATATGGTGACAGCTACACCTCCACCAGTACATATGGTGGCAGCTACACCACCACCAGTACATATGGTGACTAGCGGTGCTTATCTACGTACCTTTGAAGAACTGTGAGTGGTGTAACGCATCGTCCCAAGCTGTCCCTTGCCGGTCCCCACGCTCCCCGAGACGCCATACCGGCCCGACCCCGCTACATCGTTCTCCTGCCTTTGCTGCTCTGCTGGTGCTCTACAAGCCCCTGGCTGCCTTCTCCTGTGCCTCTGTTACGAGTCTGCTGCCCTTGTGTCCACGCCGTTAGCCCGCCTGCGGTCACTGAGTCCCCGGTCAAGTTCTACGCAACGTGCCACCCTGCAACCCCCGGCCTAGCTCGTGTTCCCTGGCCCACGTTTTCACCCCCACGCCACATCACCTTGTGATTTCCACTGCCTGCTGTGTGCTGTGCAACTCTGCTGTTGTCCAGGCACCTGCCACGGTCTACAGGCACCCCGTTGTGACACAAGAGGAGGTTTGTGTGCTCCTGTTAGCCTGCTGTCCGGCTGCTGATACCTCTATACACCTGTTGTAAGTACTTTAAACTTGATTTTTGGCTTCAGGCGCCCCTAGCAGTGTTTTACTTTCCGTACGGGTCTCCCATTGGCCGACTCCAGCGTCCTTTGGCTTCCCTGCTTTGACTGGCTGCGACACCACCGCCCAAAGCTCTGATTGGCCCACACCCCACGCATTGCCACAGCGATTCATCTGATTGGCTTGTGCGCGTGGCGGGCAATACAAGTGTTTCAACGAAAGTGTTAACCTACACTCAAACACTTAAACTAGACACCCCCCCAATTGTCTTACATTATTTACAGTTATTTATCTTTTTTGTGTTTTTGTGATTTTATTTTTCTCAATTTTTATTTATTTATTGTGTACACACCCACACTGCGTGACCTTGAATTTCAGCCCGGCTGATCAGCTGATTCCTCCTTTTCCCCGCCAACATCCACACGCCCAGTCCCGTGTTTACCCCGTTTCCTTCACGTGATTTCCCCAACCCAGTGTGTTATTTTCCTATGTACATTCTCTAATTTTATTTGTACCGGCAGATAATGTGTGTATTCGCTGTTAGCCTCGTATTAGCAGAATCACGCTACCCTTTACCACGACCTATTGTCATTCATCGGTCGGGAGTGTATTTTTTTTTTTAATTATTTCATGTTTACCTGTGTGGCTAGTTGCCTACCAGCTCTCGTGGAATCGACTATAGTCTATTCCACCTCAGGTGACAACAAATCAGGGGATAAGCCCTCCCCATAGACGATGCAGGATGACCATCGCCACTCTGTTGCTGACGATTGGTTACAGCTAACCCGATAGCGGTTGGGCAAAACTGGTTTGAGAGGAAGCACTCAAGAGGGCTTCCATATTTTATTAAAACTTCTTCATATTTGGTGTCACCTGAGGTGGAATAGAGTATACTACTACTACTACTATCATTACGTTCCCAAGAGCGACAACATTGCAGAGTTTTGTCACAGGTCGCCAAAGCTCCTGCGTTACGATAGCATTTTTGTGCGTTATTTTAATTTTTAATCGTTATCACTTTCTTCATTCCTTAACTTAGTCCACTTTTTATCTTCCGTTCCAAATATTGTCAATATAAATTATCCTCCGAAGATTAAAACTTTAATTTTTTTTTTGTCCGTTCGGCACCAAAGTTCCTGAATATTAAACTCTCTCTCTCTCTCTCTCTCTCTCTCTCTCTCAGATATATATATATATATATATATATATATATATATATATATATATATAAATCGCTTTCCTTGGCCCTGATAAATTCAAAGGGTTCTGTCACATCCCGACCTTTCACTACACACACACACACACACACACACACAGGTCATCGCTAAATTGAGTGACGGCCGACACCCCTTCTACCTACACCCCTGCCATCAACTGCGACCTGACCCTTTTTTGACCTGGGGTTGACCTGGGGCCTAAACACCTGACCCGTCACTCGGAATACCACACCGCCTCCTTCAGCACTAACGCACTGCATTCCACCACCTCACCTCCCCCCCACCACCCCAGACCCCCTATACCCCTTTCACATTGTACTTTTTTTTCTATCTTATTTCAATATTGTACTTTTAACATGTATATGTTCAGTTTTACAGCTGCAATCACTTAATAAACCGTTTATTATTACACACACACACACACATTGAACATCATTTCAGGTCTGTATACTCCAAACATTTTTCCCAGCCATTTGAAATCGGTCTTGAATGCACTTTTGTAATCTCCACAAAGCAGCATCCCAAAAGCAGTGACCAAGTAGTAGAGAGCATTTTTTACCCCTTCTTTATCATCATCTCTTTTCTTGGGAGAGTTGCGGGGTTTAAGATGTTATTCGCACAATCTTACCTATGGTTTCCCAAGAGGTTTGAGGGTTAGTAGATTTATATGACAACACAGGAGTACTTCGTTAGATAGGAAGTGGGATATGGGCACGATAATATAACCAATCTTAACTGTAAATTACTTACTTTCCTAGAAATCATCGTATATCGTCTTGACGTTATCGTTTGGGCACTAAGTTATCGTATTTATATGATAATTATCGCATATCCATTCACCCTGGGGATGATGAGATAGACGTTGTGTCTGCGCCTTGGGTCTGCGCAGGTCCGCTCTCTGTGGTTCCTCAGTGATCTAGCTTTCTTTTGAGGGGTGAACACGCGTAACTTTGGTCTGGTTGTTCTATTATTGTGCTTGTGTGCTGCGTCCAAGTGTTGCATCCTGGAGAGTAGGGGCGTGTGAAGGGACGGGAAGCCGGACTTTAGCTTCTGTGTTAAGGTGGAAGTGTGGAGGATTATGTGTGGGTAGTCTTCTCCGCTGCCTCCCCTCCTCATGTCTCCCTCCCGCTGCGCTCCCACCCTCCCCGCCATGCCTCCTCGGTAAGTGCTTCCACGAATTCCTTACTCCTTCCTTTCTCCTCTGCTTGCCTTGTTCCCTTATTGACGGCCCAGGAGCCTTTTGTATCCTCTTTTAAATGTTGCTGCTGATAATTTTTAAGTCGTGTACAAAGTTAAGTATCTTGATGGCTTCGTTGCTTGCTGTGAGTCGAGGGTTGAGGCGGTGACCTTGAAGCGGTGTGTCAGTTGTCTCGAAGCGAGTCGAACGTTTATGAGACTGTAATTCAGTGCTTCAGCGCTTTCTAAATCGGTGAACAATGGCTTCTGTATAACAATTGTAGTTAAATGTCTTTTGTCAATAATTATTTTTACTTGCATGAATTCATTGGCTGTGGCATCTTTAAGATTAAAGTGGAGAACATTTTAAGCATTTAATAGGTGCTCGTTCCTCGGTCTGCATAAACACCGCCAGTAAGATGGTAGTTATAGACAAGGGAGGCGGAATGTGCTGGACAGGAATAGTACGTCTTTTAAATGACGTAAAAAAAATTGTACTGGCATGATGAAATACAGCACTGAGAAGGATTGATACTTTACTGATTACATAAATACGACGCAGACACCTGGCAGCTATATTCTATTTCATTGTCGTCCACTATAGTCTGTTCACTTAAGCTAGATTCCTGGCGCCTAGCTGTAGGTTCAGTGAAACTGCGTAGGATTGGCTGCTCCGCTCTCCCGCTAACACTCATGTTGGACCACATCTGGCATGCTCGAGTGAGACATGTTTCTTTATTATATGCCATAGCTGAACTCATATACGAGCTAGCCAGTGTTGGTTGACACCATCAGACTCAGCAGTGACTGTAGAATCAAAATGTATTGTAAAAACTCGACAGAACAAAAAAGAAAATGGTATTACGATGAGTTGAACTGAGAAGATGTTAAAAAAATGCTTATAACATGTTTTAATTATGCTCACTATTTTAAACAGTTGTTCATTAACTGCAGAAATATATTATTACATGACGTAGGAAAATCTCTCATGAACACGATAGTGTGATCAGAATGCAGATGAAGCTCCACATATTGAAAACACAGGGTTGTTTATAGCAACATGTCACTCGCCCCAACCATCATGGCGCGCGCGACACTCATTTTTTTTTAAGATCATCATACAGGGTGTCTCGACCCCGTGATGGCTGGGGCGAGTGAAATGTTGCTATAAATAACTGTTTTCAATACGTAGAGCTTTAACTGCATTCTGATCACACTATCGTGTTCACGAGAAATTTTCCTACATAATGTAATAATATATTTCTGCAGTCAATGAACAACTGTTGAAAACAGTGAGCAGAGGTAAAACATGTTATAAACATTTTTTTTACATCTTCACGATTCAACTCATCGTAATACCATTTTTCTTATTTGTTTTGTCGAGTTTTTACAATACATCTTGATTCTACAATCACTGCTGAGGCTGATGGTGTCAACCAACACTGGCTAGCTCGTATATGAGGTGAGGTATAGCATATAATAAAGAAACATGTCTCACTCGAGCATGCAAGATGTGGTCCAACATGAGTGTTAGCGGAAGAGCGGAGCAGCCAATCAGCTGCAAGCCAGGAATCTAGCTTAAGTGAACAGACTTTTTTTTATAGTAAACACACACACACACACACACACACACACACACACACACACACACACACACACACACACACACAGCCCGTTACTTATTAGGAGGGAAGGCTGAGGGAAGGACAAAGCTACGTCCCACATACGTAACACACTCGCCATCCATACCCTCAGCTCTTGTCAGGGCGAAGCGTTCTGAATTGACGTTAATCCCAATTTCTGTCAAGCGCTTTACGTCAGATCTATTTACTGACTCGCTGGTGCTGCCGCTGTCTTTGGCTGTTGTCGATGGTGAAATATTCAGCCTCGAACGTTCAACATACCACCGCGTCGCCGGCCAACGTGCCTCACTGACAGTCATCTGATTATATCCGTCAGTCACGCAACAGGAGGAAATAGTGAAGTTTTAAGCGGATAATGGATTCGCACGTCAGAGGGAAATAAATGAGTTAGGTGGAAAACATGAAAATTATTAAAAAATCCCTATACCTCTCTCCTCTCTTCTTATCCTTTCCTATCTCCCCCCACACACGCATCATGTTTTCAATAATCGAACTTTATTAGCTGACTGTTCATCCGGCAAAGGGAGATGAATGAGTTACATGGACATAAAAGTAAACTAACCCCTCTCACTGTACCCCTCCCCCACCCTCTTTAGGAACATTTATTGTTAGTTTAATACTTCGTTTATACCTCCAAGGGAATTTAATGAGTTTAGTTTGAGACATGACTGTAACCGATTGTTCCCCTCTCCGTGGCCCCTTCCCTCACAAAAAAAAGATACTTGTTTTGTGTTCATTGCTTCATTTACACGATTAAAAGGGAAGATAAAGAGTTACGTGATGAATATTAGGCCTATATTAAATCTTCACCCGTCTTTCATTCTCCCTCAAAATAAAGCCTTGGTATTAGGAACCAAACGTTATTACTTGCCTTTATTAGCTTTCTTTATTAACCGTCAAAGATAGAGTTATGAGTCACTTGATAAACATGACGGTAAGCTCCCTTGAGTCATACGCAGCCACACTCATGGCACGCATTAGTTTGTTTTATGAGGCAGTGATGGCCATTATGCATGCAAATGGCTCTTGGTGTTTACTGCTCCATATAAGAACGCCATTACGAGGACTTATTAATGTGGGCAAGGTGTGTTGATACCTGTGAGCCATATTGATGGGGCATAACCATAACGTTAGTGTCGTCGATATGAACTCGCTCAATATTATTTTTTCGACTGGATGTGTAACAGAGCAGAAAGTTTGTTGTATTTGTAGGAGTCTATTTTATCAGCCTTAGCGTCGTATATAAAAACGTTGCCAGATTGTCGTACTCAGCCGCTTACATTTCCCGACTTTCTACCCCTAAACTTTCTTCTGGGCTCCAATAACGAAACTCATTTATAGTTATCGTTAAAAGAGTTAGAATTTGATGTTTCTTGGCAATAGTTAGGCGTCATAAACCGGTAAATACTATGCTCTGAGTACAATAATCTGCCAACGGTGGTATATAAGCTAAACCTGACTACGTCCTGACTGTTAATGAAGTTGCTCTTGTCAATGAAAAAATCAAGAGTTAGTTTTTTTTTGTTTTTGTTTTTTGCTCTGATATTATAAGTAAAATTTAGTATTTGTTTTATTAAGCTTACATTGTTGCAAGAAAATATGTCAACTCAGATTATGTAGATATATTTAGTGCATTTACAGATTGTTTAGTTCATTCCTTACATAGCTACTCTCACTGAATTCCTTCCTTCCTCTCCGTTCTTCATTACATCCTTCATTCGCTCATTCACTTAATATTTCCTTCCTTCCTTACTGCCTTGCCTGATTCATTTTTTTTATTTGGTTAAAATAAATAAATAAACAAATGTGTTCACCGCTATCATCATCCCTTTTTTTTTTTTCTTTTTTTTACAGCAGAGAAGTCAGTTCAAGGGCATAAAAAAAGGTAACAAATGACACCTGCCTTGTCCCTTCCGTCACCCTTCACTATCAGCAGGACCACCACCTCTAATATACCACCACCACCACCACCACTCCTCCCCGTCACCTCTCTGGCGCACCATTATCACCACATCAGCGAACAACATCAGCTTTCCTCCTGTCACCATCATTATCACCATCACTGTCATTTTGTAGCTATTTTCATCAGGTCTACACCATTTTCTTTATCTCTCTATCGCCATCCTCTTAACAAATACTCCTCGAGCACTCAATGTCATCACATCACCACATAAAAAGACTGGTTATTTTTTCTTCTTTACTCACATCCTAAACAACATGCTAACTTGTCTTCTATCACGTAAAGATTTCGAGATTCCGACCATGCGCTTTTTCTTACCAGCTCGCACCACTTGCTGTAAAATAGTTTCAGAAAAAAAAATCGAGTTACAAGGCCGCGGAAAAGGCTAAAGAAAGCATTTTTTTGTTTTTTTACAGCAAAGGAGACAGCACAAGGGCACAAAAAAGGAAACAACAATATAAAAAAGCCCGCTACTCGCTGCTCCTGAAACTTTATAAAAACAACTGTATAAAAATAACAAAATATAAGACACACTGCCGAGGGTTTTGCGTATATTCTTATGTTCGACAAAATTAATGTGACCCGAAAGGCTTCCATGATTTGTTTTACCTGAGCTTGTAAATGAAAGATGTCGATAAATAGATCATGCGGAAGAAAAGCTTTGAAGGTGTAAAATCTCTCTCTCTCTCTCTCTCTCTCTCTCTCTCTCTCTCTCTCTCTCTCTCTCTCTCTCTCTCTCTCTCTCTCTCTCTCTCTCTCTCTCTCTCTCTCTCTCTCTCTCTCTCTCTCTCTCTCTCTCTCTCTCTCTCTCTCTCTCTCTCTCTCTCTCTCTCTCTCTCTCTCTCTCTCTCTCTCTCTCTCTCTCTCTCTCTCTCTCTCTCTCTCTCTCTCTCTCTCTCTCTCTCACACACACACACTTTTTATCTTCCGTTCCAAATATTGTCAATAGAAATTATCCTCCGAAGTTTAAAACTTGAATTTTCTTTTTTTTTGTCCGCTCGGCACCAAAGTTCCTGAATATTAAACTCTCTCTCTCTCTCTCTCTCTCTCTCTCTCTCTCTCTCTCTCTCTCTCTCTCTCTCTCTCTCTCTCTCTCTCTCTCTCTCTCTCTCTCTCTCTCTCTCTCTCTCTCTCTCTCTCTCTCTCTCTCTCTCTCTCTCTCTCTCATCCCCCAAAAGTTAATATTGCACGCTGATTTGATATATTTTTGTCCGAGGACGCAGGTAATTGTTTCATATATCACAGGTGAGGCGTTATTGTTTTAAAAAGGAAGGGTGGGAGAAAACTAATTGTGTTGTTTATTAGCAGAATCACTGCTCTCTCCCCCTCCCATCAGCACCGCCACCACCACCACCAACACCGCAGCCACCATGCTGTCATCATGAAACTACCAGATTTATATTACCTCGAAACCAGCGATACCACCACCTCCACCATTACCTCAACCATCATCACCACCACCACTACCGCCACCACCACTTCACCACATCACCCCTTTCCTTTCCTTCTTACTCCACTCATAACACTTCCCTTTACGCTCGCCTGTAAAGTGGCGTCACATGGTCCCCTCTCTCTCTTTACACATTATTTTGCATCTGCTGAAGAATATGTGTGAATGTGTGTGTGTGTGTGTGTGTGTGTGTGTGTGTGTGTGTGTGTGTGTGTGTGTGTGTGTGTGTGTGTGTGTGTGTGTGTGTGTGTGTGTGTGTGTGTGTGTGTGTGTGTGTGTGTGTTCTTTCGGGTTTCTAGTGTAGCTATTTTGGTAGTGGTGGTGGAGGTGGTGATGGTGGTGGTGGTGCTGATGGTGATGATTGGTCGTGATGGTGGTTGTGATTATGATGATGGTGGTGATGAAGATGATTAAACTGTGTGTGTGTGTGTGTGTAAAAGTAAGTAAACGGACAGGAATGCTACACGAGAAGTAAACACCATTGAGGTAGATGCATATAGACACAGTCAAACAGGCACATACAGACAAACGAACGCACAGATAAACACGAATTTAAAGAGAGACAGATACACAAAGCTGACAGACATATGCATCCAGACATACAGCCACCGAGCCAGACATACAGCTTATCCGAACTAAATATCCTCTTTTTTTAAGACATTTTTTAAACACATTGAATCGTTGAAGAATCTCATTATGCACACACACACACACACACACACACACACACACACACACACACACACACACACACACACACACACACACACACACACACACACACACACACAAGATATATATATATATATATATATATATATATATATATATATATATATATATATATATATATATATATATATATATATATATCTCTCTCTCTCTCTCTCTCTCTCTCTCTCTCTCTCTCTCTCTCTCTCTCTCTCTCTCTCTCTCTCTCTCTCTCCTCTCTCTCTCTCTCTCTCTCTCTCTCACTCTCTCTCTATCTCTCTCTCTGTCTCTCTATCTCTCTCTCTCTCTCAACTGTCTCTCTCTCTCTCTCTCTCTCTCTCTCTCTCTCTCTCTCTCTCTCTCTCTCTCTCTCTCTCTCTCTCTCTCTCTCTCTCTCTCCTCCCTCTCTCTCTCTCTCTCTCTCTCTCTCTCTCTCTCTCTCTCTCTCTCTCTCTCTCTCTCTCGCGTGCGCGCGCGCCCGTCACGTCCAAGGCAAGGTATGAAATGAGTAAAAGTATAATTCATTGAGAATTAGATGGATATTTTGCGTCATTAGATTACCAACTTTCAGGTCCCTAGTGTAGCTATTTTGGTGGTGGTGGTGGCGTTGGTGATGGTGGTGGTGGTGGTAGTGCTGATGGTGATGATGGCGGTCGTGATGGTGGTGGTGATTATGATAATGGTGGTGATGCAGATGATTAAACAATAAATAGGCCTTTGAGTGTTTTAATCCAGCCCTCTGAGAATGATTATGATGGGGAGGAGGGGTAGAGGATCAGGAGTAGTATCAGGAGTATCTGGAGGAGGAGGACGAGGAAGAGGGGTAGAAGATTATGATGGTTAGTTTAGATTCTGTGAGGGAGGATTTAATCTGTACCCTGCCGAGAGAGAGAGAGAGAGAGAGAGAGAGAGAGAGAGAGAGAGAGAGAGTACACAGGCAAATAGACAAGAAAACAGATAAACCGCCTATTATGTAACTCTTAAGGTGGCATTTAACTGACTACCAAGTACTGTTTCACTGCCCTCCCTCCCTCATGTTTGAAAGGGTGGCTCAAGTTTCCTAAGTGTGAAGTGTTCTAAGAGTGCTCGTGTTAGCCCGTCCACAGGTCCTTGAGGTTCTTTACAGTAGTGTGATGGAGGACTTTCTCTTCGCTTCCCTTTATCGTTTCATTTTATCTTTACTCAGACCTGACCAGTCATTAAACACCCAAGGTTTTCTTTACTAATTCAAAGCGGTGCCTTCACTCTTCTTGCATTTTCCTTGCTTTTTCCTTGCACTTACGCCTATGTATGTCTAATTTTCATTTGTTCGTTATTCTGTTTTAATGAGTCTATAAACCCACAAGAGTTTTTTCACTAATATGGGGCACTTGCTGGCTTGCACTTACCCTGCACTCAAACCTACACATGCATGCTTTTTTTCCCTCTTTATTTGTTCATTCTTCTCTGTTTTCATAGTTCCCTAATTCATGATTCTTCTCTTCACTTAACTTGCACGCTCCTCACACTTATTGCACTTATGCTTTATTTTCCTTTTCATTCGATCATTTTTTTTCTGTTTTCATGCCTTTCTAAGCTATCAGGGTTCTCTTCACTAATACGGGGCACTGTTTGGACTCTCCTTGCACTTATTCTCATACCTGATCTTCCTCCCCATGTCTCGATTATAATTATTCTGTTTTGATCAGTCTTTGGTTTTCCACAGGGTTCCCTCTACTAATAGAAATTGACACTTCTTTTTTCTTCGTTCATCTCCTTGGTAGTCTCTTCCCCGTCGTCTTCTTTTCCCTGTCCGTTGTACATTATTGTGTTTTGACATGTTTCCTGGTACGCTATTTTCTCTCTGCCGTACGAAGTGACATTCATCTTCACTTCCTCTGTCGTCTCATCCACGCCGCCGCCTTCACGTCTTCAGATGTTCATTATTATTCCCCGATTGTTGATAAGGTTTCTATATGTTCATAGCGAATTATTTATTTTACGAAGGAAATTCAATAATTGGCTCATAGTTTCCTCGTCTTGCAAAATACTAAACTTGCTTCATTCTTTTCTCTTTTGCCAACATTCACACAAAATTGTTTTTTCAGAGGGAAATAGTAATATAGTGTTCCTTGAGGGTTTTTTATAATTAAGCCTTTCCTCTCCACTTTCCACACAACTGTATCTCTCTTAACTTTGCATACACGAATATATATTTTTCTTATTCCTCCCGATTTACACAATCTTGAAAAAAACTCTGGAAATACTCCTGATAGCTATCGTTTTAGGGAATAGTGACGGAGCAGCGGCGGCATTACTGCTCTCTTTCATCGTCTCTTTATCCCTAGTCTGGAGTAGATGCTTTTAGGTCGCCGTTCTTGGAGAGGATGAGATAAGGTTAAGCCAGCGAGTCTCTGGCACTAATGTGGATAAAGCCTGAGTGCCTGCAAGATTCAGGCTCCATGACAATCAACGTCAAGCTTTTTCTGGTGCTAGTTGACAGGAGGAGGAGGAGTAGGAGGAAGAATATGAAGAAGAGAAGGAAGAGGAGGAGGAGGAGGACACACCAAACAGGCTGTAAGACAAATAGGCTAGGCGGTGGCTGAGTGGTAGCGTAAGGGCCCTGCATTCACCGCCCCATGGATAACGTCGGTTCGAATCCCCACGCTACCACACTGGGATTTTTTCCAGTCACCGCCGAGTGGCTCTAAGACTACCCAGATGCTGTCAAAGACCACACCCTTCAGCCCGGACTCTGTGAAGGAAACCGTCGTCCAAGTGAATCAGAAGAATGAGTTCCGGGGGCAGCATGAGCCAAAACATAACTGGCACCACTATAAAATTGCCACTGCGCCATGACGGGTCAGGCCGACCACCAGGCCCTGGAAGAAAAGCCTACCGGCGCT
>NC_066573.1:3868959-3878959 GCF_024679095.1 Eriocheir sinensis | reverse complement strand
AAAAATTAAATTGAAATAATTATTGTTGAACATAACTGAACTAAATGGTCATAATACTCTTTGCAATGACCTTCACTTCCGCGGTGCACCTCACCACACACACACACACACACACACACACACTGGGCTGCAAGGCTTCACGACCAAACAGGCGGTGGTTCGAGCCTGCAACACGTGATCATGCCGTAGTGAATTACACACACACACACACACACACACACACACACACATACACACACAAGCAAAGTCCAGGAAACACTGACCGGAGGCTTCATCGCCAATTCATTCGTATTCCAGTCACGCGTATTTTTTTCCTTACCTCAGCAAACTCTTTTATTTTCCGTCAACACAATAATTATCGCAATGTCATCACCGGAGGGGAAGGACGAAGCAAGCCGGCAATAATACAATAACCAAACAACGGACAGATTTGCCTTCACGAATGACCTTTTCGATATTCAGGCTTAGCAAAATTGTGAAGAGGGAGACATGTTAGTGGTGGTGGTGGTGAATTGTGATGGGAGAAGTAGTGGTGATGGTGATAGTAATGTTAAGAGTTGCAGGGTGTGGTGATGGTCACAGGGAAGGTAGAGGCGGGGGAGGTGCTGGTGGTAGTTTGTGCCTGTTCTTCGGATAGCCTGGTTTTGGTGATGGTGGTGGTGGTGCTAATTTTCACGTATATCCTTGCGTTCGTGCGGTGGTGATGATGGTAGTGGTGACAACATTTTTGGTAGGAAAGCGGGGGAGAGGTGGTGCTGGTGGTTAGGTTGGTATTAGTGGAAAAAGGTCAGTGGTGGTGGAGCTGGTGGTTGAAAAGTGCCATTGATATTTTTGTTGGTGCTGGTGTTTGTTCTGGGTTTGGTGGTGATCGTGCTGGAAAGTCGTGGTCACGTGGTAGTAGCAGGAGGTGGTGGTGGTGGTGGTGGTCAAAGAGGTTTGTGTTTGTGGTGGTTGTGTTGTTTGTTCCTGGTTTGGTGGTGATGGTTGTGTGGTCAGTGATGGTAGCAGTGGTTATGGGGGTGATCATGATTAACCTTTACGAGAGGGGAAATATTAAAATAAAAAAAAACCAGGGGAGGACAGCAAAAACGAGCCCCCGCCCACGTCAGCAGCCGAGATAATGATGGAGGAGGGTTATTACAATGAGGATTACTGCTGGGGCTCGTTAGTGCCGCCTTAGTGCCGCGATCAGCCCTAATTGTGACCCTTGAATTAAAAAGAAGGACGGAAATATGATGTCTTCCCTTGACCCGGCGGAGGAGGGATCATTAGTTGGCCCGGCCTTATGTATGGCTTAATTACCTACTGCTGATGATGATGTCGCTACTAATGCCAAAACTAATATGATAATAATAACACTACCCCCACTACTGCCACTATTACTATTACTACTACTATATACTACTACTACTACTACTACTACTGTTACTACTACCACTACTGTCATTACCATTACTATTATTACTACGACTAGTTCTACTTGCTTCTACCACTTCTACCATGACAGCCATTAACATTTATTATTTTCTTACAATTCCACAAAAAATATTTAGGTGACCGACTGGCGGACACAGGGAGACAAACTGACAAATACATAAACAGTTAAACAAACGGGGAGATAGACAAATAGACAGACATACAGACAGACAGAATACTGAGCACATCCCGTCGAGTAATCTTGCCATGTGATCCATTCCCTTGTGTTATAAATATCCCACACGGTTCGCAGCCTCTCTTCCACACCTTAACACCTGTCGTATAATCTTGCTCCCGACACATGGCGGAGATAAGCGCGGAAGACACTAGCTCAAGAAATCATAGAGACGGAGAAGGTGAATGAAGTTATTTTAGGCGAGCTGGGACTGGTGTGTGTGTGTGTGTGTGTGTGTGTGTGTGTGTGTGTGTGTGTGTGTGTGTGTGTGTGTGTGTGTGTTTATCCCGCCAATTAATCAACTTCCAGTGTTTATTGTTGTTATTTTCCTTTTGTCATTTAATCTGTGTAGCTAATTTTTTGAGACACTTCATAAATAATGTCACCGACGGTTATATGAATAATGGTTTGATGTTTGTCAGTTCACACCGTTATGACCAGTATACTTTTTATCATTAATTGTAATTGTTATAGACTGATTATATGATGACATCAATTTGTATTATGTTAGTTTTATGAATCACATTCGAGGCTTAAGAATACAAATTTTAACTGAAAAGTTGATAAAGATTACCTAAACACTTTTCTTTCACAGATAAATGTTTACTATTAGTCATAAACAGGGGTTCAGATAAGTCCTTTTTTTCGCATATAATCAAGTACAAAAGAAAAAAAACTCAACAGATTCGTCACTTTCACAAGTTAATGCTACCTGCATGAAAACATTTAATAACCAAACAAATAAACAAAAACAAAATCATCAATAAATGTAGCCGATAAACAGCACACCGTTGCCAGCGATAAGGCCCGCCCCGTTTACCCTGATGCACGCCTCTAATAAGCCCATTAAACTTCCATCCTTGTAGAGACCCATCACGGCGTCCCTTTACGAGCGAGGGGCGCTTATGGGCATCTAATAACCTGCCCCGATCCATCCATCACAGTTTTTACTAATAAGGGAGACGGTCGCCCAGGAGCGAGAGAGAGAGAGAGAGAGAGAGAGAGAGACTGTATTGGTACAAACAGATGGACATATTAATTTACTGACTGACTGACTGACTGGACTGATCCGCCTGGCTTGCTGGGCGTCACGAAAGCAGACAGACAGCTGGACCCAAAGACTGACAGACTGATTGTAATGAAGCTGATCAGGTTACGCAGGGAATATGAATGGGAAAGAGGAGAGAATACAACGCACACAGTAACGCGAGTGAATATAGAAAGGAGAGATCGAAAAGAGGTAGGAGTAAAAATATTAAGGAATGGAATCTTGATATATAGAACGTCATAGTCTTTGCCACATTCTCCCCAAGCCATGAACAGGAATTCGGATAAGGCCTTTTCTCTCCACGACACAGTGACACGAAGACCCTTTTTCCCCTACGTTAATCTCCTCCACTTCCTCACCCCGCAATGTACATATTTGTCCATCGTCTCAACCCGTAGAAGCATACATAGGTTGGGAGGCTGCTCTTCGTGTGCCTCGTGAAAGTTAATAAAGAGGTGTGTTTGCCTTTGATATTACGTGAGAGTGGAGAAGAGGAAGGAGAACAGATAAAGACCTCTCGTAAAAAGAGTCAGTGTAATAAAGAGAAGAAGAGAAGGAAAGAGCGTGAGATCTGTCATGGCAGGAAAAAATAGGAAAGAGCAGCAAAGAAGAGAGAAGGAAAAAGCGGTTTAGGAGGGGAGAGGAGAATGCCTAATGTTGAAGGATCCATCATGGCAGAAAAGAGAGAACGAACGAAAGAACAGCAGCGAAGGAGAAAGAGGAGGAGGAGGAGGAGGAAGAAAAATGGAGCATCTCATGGAATAGTAAATGAGACGATGAGAGAAAAAGATCCAAAAGGGTGAAAGATACTCACATGCCTGAAAGGAAAAAAAAATAAAAGAAAGAAGGAAAGGGAGAAAGGAGAAAGAAAGAAGGTGGAGCTGGAAAGAGAAGTAGGAAGAGGATGAGGGAAAATGAAGTGAAATGAGTATTGGATAAGAGATGTACTTTCACTGTGTGAAGAGAAAAAAAAGAGCAATGGAAAAAAAGAAGAACAAGTACAAATGTGAGAAGCAGGAGATCATGTAAAGAGGAAAAAGAGAGAAGGAAAGAAGAAAAAGAGGAAGAAAGGGTGAGACAGCTATTGTGCCAGCTGGAAGAAGATTCCGGTTAAAGAGAAAGGAGGAGGAGGAGGAGGAAGAGGAGGAGGAGGTGGAGGAAACATGGAAACATGGAAACATGGAAATTTGGAGGAGGAGGAGGAGAAGAAGGAAGAGGAGGAGGAGGAGGAGGAGGAAGAGGAGGAGGAAGAGGAGGAGGAGAAGGAGAGAAAAAAGATAAGAAGACAAATAACTAGAACAAGAACAAGAAGAAGTAGATAAAATGAAAAAAGTTGAGGGGAAGGAAAAGGAAAAGATCAAGCGGAAATACAGAGTGAGAGCTTCTGTCCTTGGTGAAAGAAGCACGAGACAATACTAGAGCAGAGGAAGGCGAAACAAAGGGACTTAGAAGAGGTGGAGGCGGAGGAAGAAGGAACGTAAATGAAAGGAGACATTTTCAGTGTTCCGAGGAAAGCCAGGAGGGTTCAGTACAATAAAAAGAAAACGGGGGAAGAATCTATCAGTCAATCAATCAATGGGGGCATATGCCGGGGGGCGCGTCGCCTCGCCCACCCTACGACGCCGTGGGGAGGGTGTCACAAACATCCATCGTTTGCTGCAGTAAAGCACAGAATATCCTCATTATATTTATAAGTATTTTTTTTTCACAAATAATTTACAGAAATAAGAAAGAGAAATGTGTAATATAACTGGATGATAATATTACTGTAACAAATGATAATAACGAATGAACGGAAAATTCTCCTAGTGTATGACAGTGCAGAGCACGTCAGCAGGAGGTCGTTACGGGAGATCGCCGTCCTCATTGCGACAGAACACATACTAGTCCTTGCCTGTCGGTCACCGGTCGGCGTATGAGGGACGTCTTGGCCTGACTCCAGGTGTGAGGTCAAGGTGTGAATCTTACCATGGTCGCCTTCCGGCCACCCACTGGACGGACACTAAACGACCGCCGGTAGCCGTTCGGTCGCACGACCATTCTGCCACCTCTGTGGTCGGGAAGCGGTGGGTTAGCAGGTCGTAAAGTCAGTGTGACTCTAGATTTACTTGCTTTTCCCCCTCTCAGTCGTCGTCGTAGTCACCTTCCTCCTCCTCCTCCTTCTCCTCCTATAAATCTTCCTCCTCTTCCTCCTTACCTTTTCAAGTTTCGTTTCCATGCTTAGAATTTTCTCTCTCTCTCTCTCTCTCTCTCTCTCTCTCTCTCTCTCTCTCTCTCTCTCTCTCTCTCTCTCTCTCTCTCTCTCTCTCTCTCTCTCTCTCTCTCTCTCTCTCTCTCTCTCTCTCTCTCTCTCTCTCTCTCTCTCTCTCTCTCTCTCTCTCTCTCTCTCTCTCTCTCTCTCTCTCTCTCTCTCTCTCTCTCTCTTCGTCATCTTTTCCGCCCCCTTTCCTCCCCCAGCGCACCAAGTAGCTAGGCGTGAGGAGGTGAATGGCTTGGTGACGGTGGTGGGGTGACGACGGGCAGGTAGCTGTTTACAGGTGGAGGTGAAAAGGTGGCGGCAGGGGGCCCGGGGAGGCATGAGGCTGAGGTAATTAACACCTACTCCGCGATGCTCTCGTAGCCACGCTCCACCGAGGCCTCGAAGGGTTACTCTCAATCTTTTGCTCCTCTCTGTCACGGACGTGCGGTAGTACAAGAGATAGTTTTGAAAAGTTCGTGTAATTGGGCAGTTTTCTGTTTTTTCGTCGAGTTGGTGGTGGAAAAATGTATATTCCTCATTCACTTGTATGCAGTCCACAGTACGCCATATTTGTTTAATTGGGTTACTTTTCGTGTTTTCTTTTGAGATTGGAGAAGAAAAAATCGCTAATCCTCGTTGGTGGTGGAATCCAGGCTACCGGACCCATGTTGAGGGGATGTAACCGACCGGCTTCTGGGAACCAATGAATGCACTGATTATGTAGGCAAGCGGTTAGGATGTCAACAAACAACTAACCACACGCAACTAGGTGCACGTGTAGAGAGAGAGAGAGTTCTCTTTTCGAAAAATAATGTTCTCTATAGTCAAGAACCGGAAGAAAAAATATTAAGTAGATGCAGTGTGGATGAGCACGTGTACACTTCTTGCCTAAACAAAATAATATCTTCTCGCTGGAATAAGAATTAAAGGGGTAAGGTAAAGAAATATATATAAGTGCAGTGGGTCAGACGCGGAGAACTGTGCCCCAAAATGTTACCTAGTCAGGGACACACTTGAGCGCTCGCCAGGTGCGTGTCCTGAGTCTTGCATAACACAAACATTCACATAATCAGCTTATGTTGAAAGTCACGGGCTGTGTTTTCCTCTCAGAGGGGGAGGCGGTGGCTGAGTCGTCAAAGTAACGGCCTCGTGTTCAGGAGGACGCGAGTTCAATCCCCGCCCGGTGCCACCAAGCTGGGATTTTTCAGCCGCCGCCGAGTGGCTTAAAACTACCCACATGCTGTCCAGAAGACCACCTCGGACTCTAGATTCTAGGATCAAGATGAGCTCTGGGAGGGCAGCATGAGCCAATGGAAGATGGCGCCACTATAAACACTCGCCTGCGCCAGAACAGGCTGGGCCGACCATCAGGACCTACGGAAAGAAGCCTTGGACCGACCATCAGGATCCACCTGAAAAAAAAAAAAAGGGCAGACCAGAAAAAAAAAAAAAACATTGGAGACTAGATAAAAAATGCATGCAGTTAGCAAGTTCAGAAGAGCAGTCAGCATGAAAATATCGATAGAATATAGTAAGAGAGGCAACATGGCGGCGAGATTGAAGAGGTAGAGGACTGTCGGTAAGAGGAGGAGAGTGTATGAGACAAAAAGCCTTTGACTCTCCTCTGTCCAAGAGAGCTGTGTGAGTGGAGCCCCCCCACACATGTGATGCACACTCCATACGAGGGCGGACAAGGCCCCTGTATATGGACAGCTTTTGTGCGGGGGAGAAGAACTGTTGCAGACGATACAGGACGCCCAACCTCGACGAAGCTGATTTAGTGAGAGAGGAGATATGAAATTTCCAGATGAAATTTTGAGTTAAGGATAGACCGAGGATGTTTAGTGTAGTAGAGGGTGACAGCTGAGTGTTGTCGAAGAATAAGGGATAGGTGTTTGGAGGATTGTGTCAAATTAATAGGTGAATAAATTAAGTTTTTGAGGCGTTGAAGGACACCTGGTTCTTCTTGCCCCAATTGGAAATGATAGTAAGGTCTGACGTTAAGCGTTTTGCAGCCTCCAGCCTGGAATCGTATAGTTCCTGTTGAGTTAGCCTACTTTCAAAAGAAGTTGAGTAATGCAGAGTAGAGTCATCGGCGTAAGAATGGAGAGGACAGTTCGTTTAGGAGAAAAAAAAGATGATCAATGAACAACAGAAAGAAAGTAGGAGATAGGACAGAGCCCTGTGGGACACCACTGTTGATAGGTTTAGGGGAAGAACAGTGACCGGCTACCACAGCAGAGATAGATCGGTCAGAAAGGAAACTGGAGCCAAAGGTACAGAGAGAATGATAGAAACCGTAGGAGGGTAGTTTGGAAAGCAAAGATTTGTGCCAGACCCTATCAAAGGTTTTTGATATGTCTAACGCAACAGCAAAAGTTTCACCGAAACAGCTATTAGAGGATGACCAAAAGTCAGTTAGGAAAGCAAGAAAATCACCAGTAGAACGCCCCTTGCGGAACCCATACTGGCGATCAGAAAGGTCAGAAATGGATAGATGCTTAAGAAACTTCCGTTTAAGGATTGATTCAAAAGCTTTAGATAGACAAGAAAGTAAAGCTATAGGATGGTAGTTTGAGGGATTGGAACGGTCACCCTTCTTAGTCCCTCCGCTGCTATTGGCATGGATTTCGCCTTCACTGGTAGCCTGGTAACACACACTCCCAGCTCTTTCTCTGCCTCTGTGGGGGATAATGGAGTGTTTCCCATGTGGTATTGGTATGCTGGATATCCCCTCCCAAGGTGCAGGACTTTACATTTTTCTTCATTGAATTGTATCAGCCACTTTTTGTTCCACTCCTGTAGCTTGGTGATGTCTTCTTGTAGGAAATCCGCAGTCAAGGGGTTAGGCACAGGCTGAATGAAGGCGTAATTCCATCAGGAAGGAAAGTATATGTTGACAGGCAGAGGCGAAAGAGTTTGACCAGGCAAGGTGTCAGCACGGAAGCACAGTTATAAAGGACAATAGGAGGCACTCCATTAGGTCCATAAGCTTTCTGAGGGTTAAGACCATAGATGGCATAGAAAACATCATTATTAAGGATTTTAATAACAAGTATAGAAGAGTCAGAGAGGGGGATGAGTAGGAGAAATATGCCCTGAATCGTTCAGAGTGGAGTTTTTACAGAAAGTTTAAGAAACGAACCCATTACGTGTGTGTGTGTGTGTGTGTGTGTGTGTCGAGCTTCAAGTTTGTTCTTGCCAGCGGCGGCAAAGTTGGAGAATTGGATGGGAAGGAAGGAGGAAATAATATAGGAAGGAAGGAGGGAAGGAAGGAAACAGGAAAGGAAGGAAGGAAGGGAGGAATGAAAGAAATGAAGGAAGAAAGGGAGGAAGGAAAAAGGAAGAGAGAGAAGGGGGAAGAAAAGATGGAAGGGTTGAAGGGAGCAGGGAGAGGATGGAAGTATATAGAAAAGAATAGAATGACAGGCACACACAGAGAGAGAGATGGGGGGGAGGCAGGTGTTATAGGCACACACGACGCTGGCGGAGTTGTCGTTTGGCGTGCGAACACTCCGCGAGGAGACTGTTAGAGGCTCGGGAGGAACTTATTAACCTCTACTCGGATTGTTGTATCATAGGTGTCCGGGGGCCGGTGGCTCAGTGGGCCTGGTGCTTGTTGCGGACCGAGAGTCCATCCCAGCTCAGGTCTGGGGTGAGATTCTCGAACCCCTTACGTGATCTTAAGCCAAACCTACGTCCTCGCAGCGCCTCCACCGCAATTCTCGAAGCGCTACGTCATCGTAAGTTACTAAGTTACGATACGTAGTTACGTGTGTGTCGGGTGCTATCGTAATCCTTACAATGTCTCCCTGATTTGCATGAAATGCGTTATAATTAGTGTTTCCCAACGTGAAAATAACAAGAACATGTTTAACAACTTTAGTGTGCGGCTTTAACGTTGCCAGATTGTCGTACTCTGCCTCCTATGTTTGCCGATTTCCGACCCAAAAACTGCGTTCATCACACAAGTAACTGCCTTCATACATGTTTATCTTTTTAATGGTAAATTATACGGTGCTGCCACTGCTTCCCGTGGAGAAATGATTGTGCTCCGAGAAGCCTAAATAAAGTGAGAGAATGGTGACAGATGAAAAATAGGTGGTTTTCAGGACAGCATGTGGGCAGTCTTAGACCACTCGGCGGTGACTGAAAAATCCCAGGTGGTAGCGGTGTGTCGTCCAGCATGCGGTGACTGCGGGGCCCGAACGCTAACCACTCAGCCACCGCCTCCCCATTACTACTTGAGCGTATGGACCACTACCTTGGCGTGAACTGTATGGCAAATGTGTCTAACGTACTACCGAGGTGAATAACAAATTACCTTTTTTGGTATGTGACCTCAGAGTATAGGGAATAAGCTGCGTTTAACCTATTAATGTGGGAATAACGAATTAAATGTCTAACGTATCCTCATCCTCGTCTTCCTCATCATCTTCATCCTTCTCCTCCTCTTCATTATCCTAATTGTTAGCCTGTATTATTCCGTTGCTTGTCATGAGTCTAACGTATAACTTTTCCACACAACGTATAACCTTTGCAAATAACATTCAACTTTTTCACATAATGCATAACCTTTGCACATAACGTATAACCTTTGCACATAACGTATAGCCATTGCACATAACATATAACCTTTGTGCATAATATTTAACCGTTCCACACTACTTAATGCCTCTGTGTAACGTACCGCCGCCACACACCTGCCGGCAATCGAACAGCTGTCACTTTCAATCAACAGGATCGCAGGTGTCCACAACACTAATGGGGGTCACCGGGGAGTTACAGGTGGAGGAGGAAAAAGGGGGCGATACACGGAGGGTGAAGGAGGGGGGGAGTGGAGGGAAAGAAGGACACGGTGGATGAAGAGAAAGAACAAACAAAAAATAGTAAAGATGATGAAAAGTAGCAAAACAAAATATTAAAAGAGGTCCAAATAAGAAAATTAAAACATAGGAACGTGGAGGAGCAGACAGCAGGTAGTGTGTTACCTTTTAACGAGGCTGTGTGCTGTACTCAATTAGTATATTGGTCAGGCAATGTCTGATTAAGTAAAGCACCT
>NC_066573.1:3848959-3863959 GCF_024679095.1 Eriocheir sinensis | reverse complement strand
ACATCGGGAGAATTTATTTTTTCAAAGTCATCCGCCGGTGGAACAACAATCCTGCAAAATATTTAGTGAGAAAACGATCGACGACTTTAAAAATTCGTCGAAAGTTACCATCTTCTGACAGGAATGAATTGAACGCGTCGATACATACGTACACGAAGTTTTTGAATCTCTTAAGCAATTCACTGGCGTGTTTGACGAAAATATTAACTCACGAGACCAGGCAAACACCTTATAAGGCAACAGGCTTTCATGTTTTCTGCTTCTCCATGTTTCGATATTCAATGTTACTCCTTCGGTTCTTCCTTATCTTCTCCTTCCTTCTCTCCTCCTCCTACTGCTCATTGACTTCCTAAAGCCTCACGTGCTTCTCCTCCTCCTCCTCGGCCTCCACATTTATAACAGATAATCTTACCATTACCGTGACAGGCTTTCAGCTTCTCCCATTTATTGACTTGCTCCGTCAAGGACTGTGTGTTCCCTTTCCATTATGCTAGCTAGCATTTTAAGGTCTCTCTCTCTCTCTCTCTCTCTCTCTCTCTCTCTCTCTCTCTCTCTCTCTCTCTCTCTCTCTCTCTCTCTCTCTCTCTCTCTCTCTCTCTCTCTCTCTCTCTCTCTCTCTCTCTCTCTCTCTCTCTCTCTCTCTCTCTCTCTCTCTCTCTCTCTCTCTCTCTCTCTCTCTCTCTCTCTCTCTCTCTCTCTCTCTCTCTCTCTCTCTCTCTCTCTCTCTCTCTCTCTCTCTCTCTCTCTCTCTCTCTCTCTCTCTCTCTCTCTCTCTCTCTCTCTCTCTCTCTCTCTCTCGCTCTCTCTCTCTCTCTCTCTCTCTCTCTCTCTCTCTCTCTCTCTCTCTCTCTCTCTCTCTCTCTCTCTCTCTCTCTCTCTCTCTCTCTCTCTCTCTCTCTCTCTCTCTCTCTCTCTCTCAGGACAGGTGTGTGTGTGTGTAATTCTAACTTCAACAAAACTTTTATTTTTACTCTACCCCTCACGGCGCGCACACACACACACACACACACACACACACACACACACACACACACACACACACACACACACACACACACACACACACACACACACACACACACATACACACACCTGTCCTGACCCTCACGGGGTCAAGACGTGTCACATGGTGCTCCCCATACCAGCCGCAGGGTCAGCTTGTTGACCCTTTTCCTTTTCCTTCGCTCCCCATTCCCCGCCCCTTCCTTTTTCTTCAAGGAATTCACTATTCCAAAGAAAATTTGTGACAGACATACAGTGAGTGCAGTGTGTTCGTGGTGCTGGAAGGGTAATGAGCTGTGTGTCGCCAACGCCTTTTCATCCACCGCGTCCCCGCCGACACGCTCGAGCTCCGAAGGATACCATCTCGGTCACCCAGAAGCAGGGGGAGGTCAGCTCACGTGGCAGGCAGTGCAGCAGCTTCGTCACTCAGGTTAGGAGCAAGATGTACGGCAACTTCATCAACGCTGTGCACTTGTTCCCACGGCTTCATCAACCAGCCGAGCAGCAGCAGCAGCAACCACCACCTGTGTCTCGCCGCCCCAAAGGCAAAGCATCCCATTACTAAGCCTTAGTACCTGAGTGACCTCCCATAAACTGACCACCTGCACCACCACCATCAACTGTCACCTGAACCCAGCGTCTGACCTGAGGAATCACACGTGACCTGACCTCACCGTCATTGGAAGAGACCCACCCTCTCGATACCACCACACTGCACTCCCCCCCTCTCCATAGCCCCTACCTCCCCACAGGCATATCAGACCACCCGTTTCCACACACACACCCCTTCCCTTTGTACTTGTTTTCGTCAGCGAAGCTAAAATGTATTTATAATATGTAAATTTTCAGCCTGACTGCTGCCGTATCTGAATAAACCGATTATTATTATTATTATTAATTAATATTATAAACACACACACACATACACATACACACACTCACTCACGCACGCACACACACACGCACGCACGCACGCAAGCACGCACGCACCCACCCACACACACACACACACACACACACACACACATACAGTAGCTCTCCTCGTTTCCCCTCGACGAGAGTGTATCTCCCCTACTCTCACCTCTCCTCTATTCCCCTTGTCTCTCTTCCCTCTTCACTGACCTTCCCCCTCCCCTCACCACCCTTCCCTATTCCTCACCCCCATCCCCTCTCTTCCTCCCTCACGTTAGTTCCCCTCACCTCAGCTTGACCTCCCTTACCTCCCCTTTCATCCTCTTGTCCCTCCTCTCTTCATTCCCTTCCTTCCCTGTTTCCTCCCTCCATTCCTCGTACCTTACATCCCATTATCTCACCTCTTTTCGTCCCTTTCCTTTCCTTCCCTTGTGTCCTTATACTTTTCTTTTTCCTCTCACCATCGTAATAAATCTGACTTGGGTTGTTTCGAGTGGAGCCCAACATGAATCGGCATTAGGTCCACTGCTGTTTATCATTAATATTAACAGATTGGACACGAAAATTTGTAGTATTTGTTATATTTATATAAGTTTGCGAATGATACGAGGATCAGCAAAGTAATTGAATCGGATCAGGACGCCAGTGTTTTGCAAGACGAACTGGTCAAATTGTATGACTGGGCGTGGAAGGGACAGATAGAATTAAACATCGTGTCATGTGGTATTTTGAGTGTAAGCAGGTATTACCAATCACATAATTATACTCTAATGACATTCCCCTCAACAGGTCTATAGATGTGAAAGGGGTTTAGAGTTCTTAATGAGCTCCAAAATCCGCCCAAGGGCTCAACGTATGCAGGCTAAAAATAGTGCAAACAGGTTACTGGACTTCATATGATAGAAGTGCTGACGTCATCATCAAACTACATTTATCATCAATTATACCTCATTATTAGGTTTAGGTATTAGGTTAGGTGGGGTTAGGTTTGCAGGAGCTGCCTTGCATTGGCTGACCGAGCTCTTGCAGACTCCTTATGTTTTTATGTTCTTATTCTGTGTCCCTCCTCACCTCACCTCCCTTCCTCATCCCTCTTATCCCCCTTCTCTTTTTCTATACCCTCTCTTTTTTTATCTTCTCTTCACCTTGCCTCGTTTCCCTGGATGAGTGGAACTGGCTTGGCTGTCATTTTTTGAGTGCCAATACGATAGATACATTCAATAAAAGTTTAGGTAAATTATCATATTCCCGTGTTCCCTTTTCTCTCACTCTCTGACTATCCTTATTCTCTTAGTTCCCTCCCCAAGCTTCCATTTATCTCTCCTTTCCCCTCATATTTTCCATTTCACATCACTTAATTTTGCATTTCTTCTTGTACCCCTTTTCTCTCACATTCCCCTTTTCCCTCCATTCCTCCCGTTCCACACACCTCCCCACATTTCCATTTTCTTTGCCTCCCCTCCGCAATCTTACCTCACCAATCCTCTCTCCCCTCTTTCCTTACTTCCCTTCATGACATACATCCCATTCCCCCCCATATTTGGCTCTCCCTTTACCCCTCACTTCCTCGTGTATTTCTTTTCCCCTCACTTCATTACCCTCCCCTCTCCCTCTATTCTATATCTTTCCTTTGTGTGTCTCTCCCCTTACCGCTTCTTTTCCTTCTCTACCTTTAACTGATTCCCTTTTTCCCTCTCACCTCACCTCTTTAACCTCTTCTCGTTCTCCTCACTTCCCCTTGCCGTCCCTCGCTATCATATCCTCCCCCCCTTCCTCCCATCCCTCCTATGTACGCCCGGTGCAGCAAGTGAGGGGAACCAGCTGAGGGAAAAAGAGTGGATGGGGATTTAACTGCGTCAGTCATATTTTCAAAAAGGAATGAAGGGAATGGTATTTTACTCTTTCCCATCAATTTCACGTTTTCCATCTGTCTGTCTTTCGGTCTCTGTATGTCTGTCTGTCGTTTCTGTGTCTGTGTGTGTTGGGGGGGGATTGTGTGTGTGTGTGTGTGTGTGTGTGTGTGTGTGTGTATGTGTATGTGTGTGTGTGTGTGTGTGTGTGTGTGTGTGTGTGTGTGTGTGTGTGTGTGTGTGTGTGTGTGTGTGTTGTTTTGCTTTGCTTTGCTTTGTTTTCAGAAGCTGACTTTTATATTTTTTATCGTATTCACTTCTTTAAAATTAAACGTTTCTAGCTTCCACCTCGCGCGCGTGCGTGTGTGTGTGTGTGTGTGTGTGTGTGTGTGTGTGTGTGTGTAAGTAAGTAAGTAAGTAAATATTTATTGCTATTAATATATACACATTTACAAAATACAGGCTAGTCAGTAGTGCAGCAACTCTCTGTCGAGCCGAGGCTCCCTGACAGACAGATATCAATATACAGGAGTGCAATCAGCGTGCATGTTTTTCAAATTCATAATTGTTTGCAAGTACAATATTTTTAGTTTCGCAAAGTTTATATGAACAACGAATAATGAAAATGTTATAATTGTTTACGTAAAGGAGACAAAAAAAAGATATAAAATGAACTACTCAATACTAACAATAAGAAGCAACAACAATAACAATGAATTCAACATAACAATAATGACAATAACAGCATGAAAGATAATCTTAATGATAATAATAATAATAATAATAATAATAATAATAATAATAATAATAATAATAATAATATTAGTAAGAAGTAAAAATAAAGGAATAAAGGAATAAATAGATAAACATACTGACCAGACCAAAAATATAACCTCCTTCCAACTACGTTGGCGGAGGTTTGTGTGTGTGTGTGTGTGTGTGTGTGTGTGTGTGTGTGTGTGTGTGTGTGTGTGTGATAAATGACAAATTGGAGACAGACTAGACCCGAGCCAATTTCCCTTTTCTGTCTCTGTCGCAACACACACACACACACACACACACACACACACACACACACACACACACACACACACACACACACACACACACACACACACACACACACACACACACACACACACACACACACACACACACACACACACACACACACACACACACACACACACACACACACTTGAGCTCTGACACCTATATAAGAATAACAATAGAAATAATGTGAACAAAAAATAGAGACGAGGAAGATTAAAAGGATGGAAAAGGGAAAAAAGAGAAAAAGATAGAGAGATAAAAACGTAGTGGTGTTTGTGGAGGAGGAGGAGGGGAAGAAGGAGGAGGAGAAAAAGGAAGAAGTCAAAAGATAAAGGAGAATGCGTGCAATTCAGTTATTGGCTATATAAGGAAATCAGAAAGAGAGAGGCACCCTCCTGGATTTTTTAGGGTAGGCGAGGGGGGGAGGGCCTAACATTGTTGGCTATACATCGCAGACTGGGACTTGGAAGCTCAGGATTAATCGAAAGGATGTAACAAAGGATTGTCTAACGGCTTATTATACCATGAGTAGAAGTCTCAGGAACAAGATAGATCTACTGAGGTGGAAAGCATGTGTCAAGAAATTCGACATTATAGCTATCACTGAAACACGGGTGGATACTTCGAACTAAAACTTCATGTCGAAATTGGAAATAATTGGTTATCAGATGTTTCACAAAGATAGAAAGGGAAGAAGGGGAGGGGGTGGCACTTTATGTTAAAGACACACTTAAATGTTCCGCTAACAACTCTGTTCAAACAAATGGCGACTCAGAATCAGTTTGGGTGGACGTCCACAAAGGGAAAGACAAACTAACTATCGGGGTTCTTTACAGGCCACCCAATCTTGGCAGGCAGGACACATACATATTATTACAAAAGGTTGGCAGGGCGAGCAGGAGCAAAAGTGTCTGCATAATGGGGGATTTTAACTATAGCATATATACACTTGGAAGGCGTGGTGGGTGATCCAGAATCTGAGGATTTTCTGAAAGTAATACAAGATAATTTCCTCAAGCAGACAGCAACTGAGCTTACCAGAGGTAACAACATTTTAAACTTAGTCTTTACTAACAATGAGAATATTATCAGTGAGCTAGACGTTGGGGGAGAAATAGGTGGTAGTGATCACAGATAAATCAGGTTCAACTTAGACTGGGCGGTGACCCATGAACTCAACCCCTAGTTGGTGCTAGACTTTAAAAGGGCCGATTACGAGGGGCTTAGATAACACCTTGAAGAGGTAAATTTGGGAACCTTAGGGCTAAATGAGGGCCGGATCTCAGGGATGTAACTTGAAGGGGAGGGGATACATGTAGAAATGACCTACAATAATTTAGTTAGAGTAATAACAGAGGGTCAGAGACAGGATACCCCTTACCAAGCACGTAGGGAGGAAAATATATGACCCTAAATGGATGACCCGCAGACTGAAGCATGAGAATGGCTTGAAGAGAGGAATTTATAGGAAAATAAAGAACGGGGAAACCCACCTCAGGGGTAGGTATGTTGAACTAGCCAGGTCGGTGAAGAAGAACACTCGCCTAGTAAAAAGATATTATGAGACGAGGGTAGCCAACGAGGTCAAGAGCGATCCCAAGGGCTTCTTCAAGTTGTACAGAACGAAAACAAAGGAGAGAATTGGACCGTTGAAAACAAACACAGGTGAGCCCGTTGAGAATGGAGAAGATACGAGCAAAATGTTGAATGACTATTTCCTCACAGTTTTCACGCAGGAAAATCTAACAACCATTCCGAAGAAAGTTCAGGCATATGAGGGTGAAGATAACGAAAATTTGAGGGATGTAATCATCACTAGGCAAGTAGTCCAGGATAAGATTGGTATGTTAAAGAAAAATAAATCGCCGGGCCCTGACAAAATTTTCCTACGGGTTCTGAAAAAATGCAAAGAGGTCCTCGGTGGCCCACTTACCGATATCTTTAAGATGTCGGTAAATTCTGGGTTTGTGCCCAACCAATGGAAATTAGCTAATTTGACGCCGATTTTCAATAAGGGAGACAAGTCAGCCACCGCAAATTATTGCCAAATTAACTCAACATCAGTTGTAGGCAAGATGTTGGAGTCAATTATAGCCGGGAGCATTCGGGACCATCTAGAGAAGCATACTTTAAATCATGACTCACAGCATGGGTTCACGAAGGTAGGTCTTGTTTTACTAACCTGTTGTTCTTCTACACTACAGTAATCGAGGCGGTTGACAGGTGCAACCTTTAA
Organism: Eriocheir sinensis; assembly: GCF_024679095.1. NCBI lineage: Eukaryota > Metazoa > Arthropoda > Malacostraca > Decapoda > Varunidae > Eriocheir > Eriocheir sinensis. Next base: position 3,856,906 of record NC_066573.1, on the reverse strand, counting down.
CATACTGTATCTAGATTTCAGTAAAGCGTTCAAAAACTCCCTCCTCACCGGCTATTACTAAAATTACAGGCGCACGGCGTAGATGGGAAAGTTTTGAACTGGATTAGGGCTTTGCTTCGTGGTAGGAAGCAGAGAGTGCAAATCAATGGTAAAAAATCTGAATGGGGCAGTGTTACGAGTGGAGTCCCACAGGGGTCGGTGCTGGGTCCACTGCTTTATATTTTTTACATCAATGATTTAGATACATGAATTAGTAGTGATGTCAGTAAGTTCGCAGATAATACCAAGATCGGTAGAGTAATCCAATCAGACCAGAACGCTAGCGTTCTCCAGGATGAGCTTGACAGACTGTATGATTGGGCGGGGAAGTGGCAGATGGAATTCAGTGTCGGGAAGTGTATTATTCTGAGTGTAGGTAGGAATAACCCCTCACACAATTACTCCTTAAATGACACTCCTCTAACCAGGTCTGGGTGTGAGAGAGACTTAGGAGTCTTACTGAGCGCTAACCTTCGTCCTAGGGCTCAATGCATTCTGGCTAAAAATCGTGCAAACTGGGTACTGGGTTTCATCTCAAGGAGCGTAAGCAATAGGAGCGCTGAAGTCATCATCAAACTTTACTTAGCACTAGTTAGACCTCATCTCGATTATGCAGTTCAGTTCTGGTCCCCCTACTATAGAATGGATATCAAGAAGGTAGAGTCTGTACAGAGGAGGATGACAAAGATGATTCAGGGGGTGAGGAACTTGCCTTATGAGGACAGACTGAAGGATTTAAATCTACACTCTTTTAAAAAGGCGAAGGTTGCGAGGAGACCTGATCGAAGTCTATAAACGGATGAAGGGCTTCAATAAAGGGGATGTCAATAGGGTTTTTGTTGTAAAAGAACTGAGTAGGACACGTTCAAATGGTTTTCAGTTAGATAAATTCAGATTCAACAATGAAATAGGCAAGAACTGGTTTACCAATAGAGTGGTGGGTGAATGGAACACTCTTGGCAGCCATGTTGTGGGTGCCAATAGCATAGATACATTCAAGAAGAGGTTGGATAAAGTCATGCATATTGAGGTAAGGTGGGTTGGGTTACAGGAGTTGCCTTGTATAGGCCAACCGGCCTCTTGTAGACTCCTTATGTTCTAATGTATGCGGGTGTGTATGTGTGTTTGTGGTGTGTGTGTGTGTGTGTGTGTGTGTGCGTGTGTGCGTGTGTGCGTGTGTGTGTGTGTGTGTGTGTGTGTGTGTGTGTGTGTGTGTGTGTGTGTGTGTGTGTGTGTGTGTGTGTGTGTGTGTGTGTGTGTGTGTGTGTGTGTGTGTGTGTCTATCTCTCCGTGTCTATCTGTCTGTCTGTATGAGCCTGTCCTTTGCCCTTGAATTTGCCGTCTCAGTTGAAGGTGAGTAAAATTAAGATAATGAAAATTAAGTGCGTGTTTAAAATGATATGAGAAGGTGAACGAGAGAAATAAACGAGATGGAAGGAAAGGGAGTAGGGCAAAAATTCAAATTAATGGTTACAAAACGAAAGAGAAAAGAAGGTAAATAAAAAGATACGGCGAGGTTCCATTCCTTCCGGGGGCTTCGTGGTGCAGTGGTTAGCACACTCGGCTCACAACCGAGAGAGCCCGGGTTCGATTCCCGGGCGGAGTGGAAAACTTTGGGCGGCTTTTCCGATACCCTACGCCCCTGTCCACCCAGCAGTGAATGGGTACCAGGTATTAATCGGGGGCTGTGTCCCGTTTCCTGGGATCTGTTCCCTTCTCCTGTAATTCCTTCCCCTTCTGTCTCTCTCCGGCATATGACCACAGATGTTGCGCCGACTAAATGAAACTTACCAACTTTCCATTCCCTTCCAAGCCTGCCCTTTCTTACTCTTCCTTATTTTTCTCACCAAGTCTTCTTTTCCCCCTCCTTCCCTCTACCCTGCCATTAACACACTATTACTTGTATCTTTTCCTTTCCTTTCACAAGCTTCCTCACTGCTTTCAAACCCTATCTTCCTAACACTTTTCTTAATGCTTTTCCTCTTACCAGGTCCTCATTTTGCTCGTTTTTTGCTACCTTTCCATTCTCTCTCTCTCTCTCTCTCTCTCTCTCTCTCTCTCTCTCTCTCTCTCTCTCTCTCTCTCTCTCTCTCTCTCTCTCTCTCTCTCTCTCTCTCTCTCTCTCTCTCTCTCTCTCTCTCTCTCTCTCTCTCTCTCTCTCTCTCTCTCTCTCTCTCTCTCTCTCTCTCTCTCTCTCTCTCTCTCTCTCTCTCTCCTTGTTATCCTCTTTATCCTTTCACCTTTTTCCTTCATCCGACGTCTTTTCTTTTTTTTTTTCTTTTTTTTCCAGCATTTGCCTGTCGTTGTCGTTGCCGCTGTCCTCCTCTTGCTCAGTTTCCTCCTCCTCCTCCTCCTCCTCCTCCTCCTCCTCCTCCTCCTCCTATTCCTCCTCTTCTTCCTCCTCCTCCTCTTCCGCCTCCTCCTCCACCTGTACCTGTTATAATTTTCCAGTCTAACCGTTTCACCCGAGAGGCTTAGAATATGTGAGGGGTACATTGTCGCGTTGATAATGACTTCACGACAAGGTGAGCAAAATGGCAGGTAACGAAGCTCTTTACAGATGCCTCGGGAAAGAAAAAAAATTATACACAAAGAAGAATTACACAAAAGGCGTTATTTTAGGTAGTTTCAAATTTCCACATGATGTCTGCTGACAAAGTTGTTAGAAGTAACTTCTGAAATGGACCAGTTTTGAAAGGGTTAAATCAGATTAATTTTTTTTTTCCATTTGCTTGCCCCTAATAACAGCAATTGGTGACTTAAAAAAAAAAACATTTCATGCAATAGAAATGGCAGACAAACTAAAAAATATCTTTGCCTGGCCGTCTCTCAAAAAATGGGAGATGGGAGGAGAAAATGACTCCTCTTATTTTTTTCCTATTTCCCCTCCTCCTCTTCCTTTTCCTCTTCCAGTTTTTTTCCTTTTTATCAGTTTTCTTATATTTTCTTTCTTACTCATAATTTTCTTATTCCTTCTCTTCAACTTATTTTTCTCTTTCATTTACTTGTTCGTCCTCCTCCTCCTACTCCTACTCCTCCTCCTTCTGCTCCTCCTCCTCCTTCTCTTCTTTATCTTTTTCTTTTTTCTCCTCCTCCTCCTCCTCCTCCTCCTCCTCCTTCTCTGCTTTATCTTTTTCTTTTTCTCCTCCTCCTCCTCCTACTCCTCCTTCTGCTCCTCCTCCTTCTCCTCTTCTTTATCGTTTTCTTTTTTCTCCTCCTCCTCCTCCTCCTTCTGCTCCTCCTCCTCCTTCTCTTCTTTATCTTTTTCTTTTTTCTCCTCCTCCTCCTCCAACTCCTCCTTCTCCTCCTCCTCCTTCTCCTCTTCTTTATCGTTTTTTTTTCTCCTCCTCCTTCTCCTCTTCTTTATCGTTTTCTTTTTTCTCCTCCTCCTCCTCCTCGCTCCTGGCCTTGTGTCGCATCTCAATTCTTACAAAAGAGGAAACCTTTAATACCACGAACGTGTCTGAAATTCAAGTCGTCGGTCATTTTTATGTTTGTTCAACTCTCGACTCTTCCCAAACATTCTCACACAGCTTCATATTTTTTCTCTTCCTCCTCATTTTCGTTCAGTTTTTTTCCTCATTTAATTCGAGTTTTCCTGTTCTGTTTATTCATAGTTTTATTTATGTTTCCTCATCTTCATGTTTGTCGTTTTCTCTTTTCCCCTTTCTCGTTCTCATTCGCCTCCTTTTCACTCACATAAATCATCCGCCTCCGCTTTCATTCCTATATTTATTGTCTTCTCCTCCTCCTCCTCCTCCTCCCCGTGTGCCATTATCTTTTCTTCTTCCTCCTCTCATCTTTCTCTTTCTTCCACCTATCAGTCTTTCTTTTTCCTTTCACATGTCCTTGCTTTCGGTTCCTCCTCCTCCTCCTCCTCCTCCTCCTCCTCCTCCTCCTCCACCTCTTTCCCTTCCTTCGTTTGCTTATCCTCTTTGTTCTCATCCTCCTCTTCTCTCCATATCTTGTCCTTCTCCTTGTCCTTCCTTCTCCTTTTCCTCCTCCTCTTCCTCCTCCTCCGCTAATCTCTGGGCTCCTCCTCCTCCTCTTCCTCACGGCCCTTCCTTGCCTTATCGCCGCCTCCTGCCTCCCAGTCACGTCTTCTCGTTGCCTTTTGCTTTTCGTGGGGGTTTTGTGAGTGCGGCGGAGGAGGAAGAACACAAAGCAACACAAAGAAAGAACAAACAACAGCAGACTTGATGGTCCTTACGAGGCTGTTTGTGACAAGCTACACTAATTATCTAATCAGAGGTTGAAGATGAAGGACAGCAAAGGCGATGGCTCCTCCCCTCCCACCCCCATCCCTCCAGCCATAGGTGGCAGGAAAGGAAAAAGAACCATGCAGCATGGCAAAACTGCATGGAAATTATGAAGGAAAGAGGAAAGAACTACCATTACTGCTACCACTAACCGGGCGATAAAAATGGACAAGGACACCAGTATTCGAAGAATTCAACGTTATTACGACAATGAGTAATATCTTAGTTGCTGGTTGGATTCAAAATACTTGTCTAAACTATTCTTGAAGGCCGAAATTGTTGTACTATCAATGACATCACAGGGTAAAGAATTCCAAACATTAACGACTCGATTGCAGAAGAAGTGTTTAGCTTCGTGCGACGAAAATCTTTTACCATTTATCTTGAAATTGTTATTTCTTCTTGTTCTATTTGATCGATCAACTGTAAAGTAATCTTCCGCATTAATATCACTGAACCCTTTAAACATTTTAAACACTTTTATTAGATCACCTCGCATTATTTATTTTGATAAGCTGAATAAATTTACCTTTTTGAGCCTTTGTTCATAATATAAATTTCTTAACCTAGGAATCATTTTTATTACTCTCCGTTGAATCCGTTCTAACTTTTCTGTCTTTTCTGTAATAGGAAGACCAAAACTGTACAAAGTACTCTAGATGGGTCGAACCAGCGAATTATACAGTTTTAATATTACTTTTTGCGATTTATTATTAAAGACTCGTCCGATGAAGCCAACCAATTTGTTTGCAGTTTTAACTACCTCTGAACAATGCTGACAGGGCTTTAAATCGCTTGATATAGTGATTCCAAGATCCTTTTCTTTACTTACTGCAGAAAGTGATTGGCCATTCATTACGTACCGAACGTGATTGTTATTTTTTTCCGATGTGCAACACTTTACATTTGTCAACGTTAAATTTAATTTGCCATTGATTAGCCTAACGTGCAAGTCGATCTAGATCTGATTGTAAGGCTTCTTCGTCGAGTGTCACAGTTGCTTTACTAGCAATTTTTGTGTCATCAGCAAATTTTGATACTTTGCAAGTGAGCCCATCATCGATATCATTAACATAAATTTGATGTGTAACACTTTATGTGTAACACTGTAACGTTAAATTTCATTTGCCATTGATTGGAACAACGTGCAAGTCGATCTATGTAGATCTGATTGTAATGCTTCTTCGTCGAGTGTCGTAGTTACCTTATAGCGATTTTTGTGTCATCAGCAATTTTTTATATATTTTGCAAGCACTGATCCTTGAGGTACGCTGCCTCTGACATCGAGCCAGTTAAATGAAACACCGTTTAGAACTACTCTCTGTTACCGCTCAGAGAGCCAGTCCACAAGCCAGCTGTGAATGTTACCTGAGATACCGTGCGCCAATAGTTTACTGAGCAATCGTTTGTGGGAGACCTTATCAAATGCCTTTTGAAAATTATATCTACTGATCTGCTTTCATCGAACACCTCAAAAATATAATGAAAAAAAATCAAGTTAGTTAAACACAAACGTTTACTATGGAAGCCATGTTGCGAATTATTTATTATATTATTTTCTTCAAAGAGTTTCCCCATATTGTCGCGAATGATAGCCTCCATTAACTTACAAACAATCGATGTCAGACTAATTGGTCGATAGTTTCCTTGATGAGACTTGTCCCCTTATATGAAAATTGGTGTGGCATTTGCTAGTTTCCAATCCAACGGAACTTTTCCAGCTGTTAAAGATTTATTGAGTAAGATAGAGAGCGCTTTACAGATTTGATGTTCGATTTCTTTTAAAATTCAAGGTGTAATTTTGTCTGGACCAGGAGCTTTGCTTACTTTAATCTTTTCAATTGTGCGTAAAATGTCACTCTCTACGATGAGCACGCCATTTAAAATCTTTTCGGTCCTTCTAACCTCCGGTGGTTGAGATGATAAACAATCTTCGGCGGTAAATACAGATGCGAAAAAGTTATTTTGGATTGTAGCCATTTCATTTTCATCGTTCGTGTTGTTACCATTATCATTAGGAAGCGGTCCGATACAACAAGTGAGTGACTTTCTTATTTCAATAGCTAAAAAATTCTTAAAGGATTAGATTTACTTGTTTCCGCTATATATTCTTCAAGATTTTTCTTGCCGCGTTTTATTAATTTCTTTTTTTCACGGCGAATTCTGTCCAACTTTAGTTTGTCAGCCTCATTCTGGGTTGATATGTTCATATGTAGGAGGAGGAGGTGGCTCAAACATATTATCGTTGTGTGAAGAGAAAGAGAAATAAGAAATGTCGTTGTTAGCAAACGAAGAAGAAAAAAGAAAAATGAAAAAAAGGAAGATGAGAAGGTAAATGAAAAAGAAGAAACGGAAACATTCACGACAAGAGATACAAACGAAGTTAGATCAAATAAACTGTATTTCATCTCGCATTACGCGCGCGCGCGCGCACACACACACACACACACACACACACACACACACACACACACACACACACACACACACACACACCGCGACCTCATCTTTCATCTTTCCTTTCCTTCCTTTCATTCTTCCTTCCTTCCTTCCTTCCTTCCTTCCTTTCTTCCTTCGTTTCTTTGTTTCGACCTTACTTCCTCTCTTCCTTTCCTTTCTTTTTCCCTTTCATGAACTGTCACCCTTTCCCTTGTTTGGTTCCATTTCACTCATATCTTAACATCTTAACATGGGGAGGCGGTGGCTGAGTCGACAGAGTGACGGCGCCGCGTTCAGGAGTTCGCGAGTTCAATCCCCGCCCGGTGCCACCAAGCTGGGGTTTTTCAGCCGCCGCCGAATGGCTTAAAACTACCCACATGCTGCCCAGAAGACCACCTATCAACCCGGATTCTAGATTCTAGGATTAAAGATGAGCTCCAGGAGGGCAGCATGAGCCAATACAAGATGGCGCCACTATAAACACTCGCCTGCGCCAGAACGGGCTGGGCCGACAATCAGGCCCCACCAGGAAGAAGTCTTGGGCTGACCATCAGGCCCCACCGGGAAGAAGCCTACCGGCGCAATTGGCCGCGACGTAAAAAAAAAAAAAAAAAAATCTTGTATACACGAAAGGGATGACTTAAGAAGCTTTTTTTTTTCTTCATTTAGATTCTCGTAATGTTTTCATCAAGTATATTTATTTGTTTTCTCTCGTCATTTCTTCATTTTTTTCTTTTCTTTTTCTTATTATATTGTTTTTTTTATTTTATTTCGTGATTCATAATTTTTCTATGGTAGCATTCTTCATATTTATTTTGCATTCATACTTCATCTTGTTTTCTTGTTTTATTTTCCTCTTGTTTTTCTCTTGTCTTGTTTTCTTACCCTGGCTCATGTCTCCCCGTGTCCTTTGTCTTCCTTCACCTCCGTTTCGACCCCTTCCCTCCCTCGCTCCCTTCATTCCCTCCCCCCTCTTCAATATTACAACATTCTCTCTCTCTCTCTCTCTCTCTCTCTCTCTCTCTCTCTCTCTCTCTCTCTCTCTCTCTCTCTCTCTCTCTCTCTCTCTCTCTCTCTCTCTCTCTCTCTCTCTCTCTCTCTCTCTCTCTCTCTCTCTCTCTCTCTCTCTCTCTCTCTCTCTCTCTCTCTCTCTCTCTCTCTCTCTCTCTCTCTCTCTCTCTCTCTCTCTCTCTCTCTCTCTCTCTCTCTC
>NC_066573.1:3773959-3843959 GCF_024679095.1 Eriocheir sinensis | reverse complement strand
AGGGTGACACTCCTGCGTCGCGTGCGGCACCTGCTCGACGCAGACGGCCTCCTGAGGCTGTACAAAGCCTAGGTGAGGCCCGTCATGGAATACTTTCCTCTCTTCTGGATGAGTAGTGCCCAATGTCACCTCTCGCTGCTGGACAGAGTGCAGAGGAGGGCAGAGCGACTCATCCGCGATACCAGCAGCCTTCAGCAGCAACGACCACATGGACACCAGTGGCGGCAGCGGCAACATCGACAGCAGCTACATCACCAACAGGACGCCCCCCGATGTATGCTCGACAGCCTCGGGCACCGGAGAAGGGTCGGTGCCATCACAGTCCTACACAAGTCCCAGGTCCAACGTACACCTCACCTAGCGGCACTACGGGTCCCTTGGAGGAGAAGCCAGCACACCACAAGAGCGGCGATGGCTAACGACCTACTCCTTGAAATCCCGAGAAGCCGCATAGTCAGGTGCCGGAGGGCGTTCACGAGTGCCACGGCCCACCTGTGGAACGCCTTCACGGGTGAAATGGGCGTTAGGGCAATGAACACCCAGCAGGTGAAGGTGGCGGCTCATGCCTGGTGTCGCACTTACCCGCCCTAGTCACATCCGCCTGAGAACAACACAACACTAGTGACATTGTGCGAGACAATGCTTTAAGATAGGCGACCTCAAGATAAAGGTTGTCTTTAGCATGGAGACAATTTCCCCGCCCCGTTTGTCATATGTATACCATTGTAGCTTGATGTTTAAATAAAAAAAGGAGGTAGGAGAGATGGAAGGAGATATAAAGGGACTAGAACACAAATGAGGAGTTGGGAAAAAGATAAATAGATAAAATGAGGTGTATGACAGAAAATGAAGAATAAAAGTAGGTGAGAAGGAAAGGATTAAAAAGAAGGAAGAAAATGGAGGTTAAACGCGAAAGGAGAGATGAACGGAGGCAGAGATGAAAAAGAAAAGATAGCGAGAGATTAAAGGAGGGAGGAAAGTGGTAGGGATGAAATTACGAAAATGTGAAGAAAATGTGAAGAAGAAAAGATGGAAAGGGAAGGATGGAAGGCAAAGTAGGAGTAAAAAAGGGCTGAGAGTCGCTAGAGGAAGAGAAATGAAAGATGCTGAAGGAAGATGAATAAGCAATAAACGGGAGAAAGACAATTAACAAGGATAAAAGAGAAGAGGGTACTGGTGCGTTGATGCATGTGGTGATAATAGCGATGATGCAATGTCCCTTTTCTTCCTAATCTTCTCTCCCTTATTCTTTCTATTCTTCTTCTTTCTTCCCTCTGTTCTTATTTTGATTTCACGTGCTTATCTTCTTCCCTTTCCTCCATGTTCTCCTGCTCCTCCTCTTCCTCCTCCTCCTGAAAAAAGTATTTCCACCTGTCGTGTGTTTGTTTGTTTTTTTCTTGTGTGCGCGCGCGCCCCTCTGCTCTCCCTGAAAAAACGATGATGAAACCTAATCTCGTGCCCTCATCTGCTATTCCTTCTCTTCTTCTTCCTGCTGTTGGTTCTCTTTTTTTCCCTAGTCCTCTTGTTCATCAGACTGCTGTTTTTGTTGTTTTGTTGCCTGCTCCTCTTTCTTCCTCCTCTTTCCTCCTCCGCCTCACTTTCTTTTGTTGATTTTTCCTCTCCCGTCTCCTTCTGTTCCTTCTCTTCCTCCTTTTGATGCTCCTTTCCCACTGTATTTTTTGTTATCTCTTATCATTGTCCCCGTGTACCTTTTTTTGTCCCTGATTCCCTCAATTTCTCACTTTACCTCCATCCCTTCGTTTGTTCCCGTTCCTCTTCTCCCTTCTTATCTCCCTATATCTTTGCTTCTGATTAGTATATTTCGTTCCATCCCTCCCCCTTTACCTTCTCATTATGCCTAAATGCCCTTTCGCCTCTTCTACTTTCTCCCCTTCTTTTTCTTTTCCGCCCTCCTCCTCTTGTACTTCCTCCTCTTTCGTATCTGTTTCCCTGAGGACTTTAGTGGCTTGGCGCTAGTTTTATAGTCATCTTTTCAGGGTTTCTTTGTGTATGTTGATGCGAAAGTCCCCCGAAAGGAAGGACCGACGGTAGGTACAGTCCTGGCGGGGCCCATACAGAGGGAGGGAACAGCTGAAACGTAAAGGGAAACTGTTGTTGTGTTTAGAGCTTGTTCTTCGCATCGGTTGTGGTGTTAAGGTGGTAAAGTGGAGGTGGTAGGCAGTAAAAAAGGTAGTGATCAGGCTTATTTTAGGATAGTATCAGTAATGGTGGTGGTGGTTGTGGTGTGTGATGGTTGAGGGTTATCGGATAGTGGTGTTGGGTGGATAGACTGAGCTGCGGAGTGTACTTGCACTTATGCGTCCTTTTATATAACTAGTAAATCAGAAAGGAAAAAGGAAGAAAATAAAAATGAATAACTTCAGCTCTGTAGCCTAATATACAAGTATTGTGCCGCGCCACACTGGAGCTTCTCAAGCGAGGCATGAGACGCCTACGGCCTAATGCTTATCAAACAATGTAGGCGACGTTTGTCACGGGTAACATATACAAAACCTTCCTGTTTACATGAATGTTTACGCATTAAACATCTGGGGAAGTCAGTCTTTATTTTCTGTATAAATTATAACGTTTGAAGAATGATGGCATATATATAATAATAACTTGAGACCTCATGGCGATACGACACCTCCAGAAGGCGACCTTGTTATATTCTCATGTTCTTGTAATGGTGAAACAAGTGTGGAGGGGAGAGATGCTGCATCCCCCACTTTGCTTCTTTTATAAATGAGATTACAGAGGAGGAGAAGGAAGAGGAGGAGGAGGAGAAAGAGGAGGAGGTGGAGACTAAGCTGATTATCTCTGATCCTGTAAGCTGATACGAAAAACTTTAGTCAGCAGTACTTTATCACGTCAGCTTATTGTCTCGCGCTGAGATCATTATTAGGATGATTTCAAGCTTTTGTTTCGGTATTATTATCTTCCTCTCATGTCGAGTAGTAGTAATAGTAGTAATAGTAGTAGTAGCAGCAGCTGTAGTAGTAGTAGTAGTAGTAGTAGTAGTAGTGGTAATAGTAGTAGAAGTAGTAGTAGTGGTAGTAGTAGTAATAGTAAGACTAGTAGTAGTAGTGGTAGTAGTAGTAGGAGTAGTAGTGGTAGTAGTAGTAGTAGTAGTAGTAGTAGTAGTAGCAGTAGGAGGAGGAGGAGGAGTGGTAGTAGTAGTAGTAGTAGTAATAGTAGTAGTAATAGTAGTAGTGGCAGCAGAAGTAGTAGTAGCGGTATACTGTGAAAAAAAACGGAAAGAATATATTATGAAACTTTTTTTTTTGTGTGTGTGTGAGTGAGTGCTATCGTACGTGTCCGTGTCACTCATTACTGAGCGGCTTTCACACCCCGTGTCACTATCACACACCGCACAAAGCCACTTGTTGACACTCGCTTTGAATCTCTGAGCCCCACACCCTGCAACGCTCTGGTCGTCCGGGCACTTGTACGAGGTCAGACATTCATTCCACCACCGCACATAAGTTTGTTTGAAATGGTGGGATGTGTGTGACCGAGGCGTAGCCAGGGCGAAGGGCACCGCCCTGACAGCTCTGGTGTGCACCTCTACGCGGCGGGGTGACAGGCGCAGCTGGTTTAGGTGGCTCACTCTCTCATCCTGCTCCTTGTAGAGAGTGGTCAGGTCCGCCACATTCCGGCAATGTTGTAGGGTGCCAGTGACGTGCATCGTTCCGGCTGGGCGTCCCAGATGAGACACTCCGCTCTCCGTTGCACCTTGTCCAGTGTTTCGAGGTGCGTGGAGGCTGCTCCACTCCAAGTGAGGCAGGAGTACTCTAGCGTGGAGAGGATCTGAGCATTGTAGAGCAGCTCGCGACCCCTCTCGTCAAGGAGCCAGGAAATCCTCCTGAGAGAGGCGAACTCCCCAGCCGCTGTTCTGACGAGCTGCTCTATGTGGGTCCTGAAGGTGACCTTAGCCATGAGTGGCCGCCAGGATCTTTATTTCTTGTTGGGGTGCCAATGCTGTCGCCTTGAACGTTGGCCGGATATCGCAATTCGTCTTGGACACACACACACACACTCTCTCTCTCTCTCTCTCTCTCTCTCTCTCTCTCTCTCTCTCTCTCTCTCTCTCTCTCTCTCTCTCTCTCTCTCTCTCTCTCTCTCTCTCTCTCTCTCTCTCTCTCTCTCTCTCTCTCTCTCTCTCTCTCTCTCTCTCTCTCTCTCTCTCTCTCTCTCTCTCTCTCTCTCTCTCTCTCTCTCTCTCTCTCTCTCTCTCTCTCTCTCTCTCTCTCTCTCTCTCTCTCTCTCTCTCTCTCTCTCTCTCTCTCTCTCTCTCTCTCTCTCTCTCTCTCTCTCTCTCTCTCACTCTCTCTCTCTCTCTCTCTCTCTCTCTCTCTCTCTCTCTCTCTCTCTCTCTCTCTCTCTCTCTCTCTCTCTCTCTCTCTCTCAATAGAGTGGTGGACGAATGGAAAAGGCTTGGGAGCCATGTTGTGGGTGCCAATACCATAGATACATTCAATAAGAGGTTAGATATAGCCATGGATGGTGAGGTTAGGTGTGGTTGAGTGTACAGGAGCTGCCTTGTATAGGCCAACCGGCCTCTTGCAGACTCCTTACGTTGTTATGTTCTCATGTTTTTATGTTCTTTTAAAACCTTCATTATCCTTTCCTAATCTCACCATTTCTTTTATTTTGCTCTCTCTATTTACCTTCAGTTCCTTATTACTCAACCTTTTTCCATTGCTGCTCTTAATTGATCGTCATCCCTCCTTGCATCTTCCTTCACAAGTTCTGATATTTATTTTTCCCTTCATAACTATTCCCTTTATATATTTTTTTTCCATCTTCATTCAGAAATTCAGATAATCTCTTCCGTCCCTTCATTTCTCCTTCCCTTTCATTGATTTGCAAAAGAGGATATGATGGCAGCTGTTCTCTCCTCCTCCTCCTCCTCCTCCTCCATGTTTCCATCTTTCCTCCTCCTCCTCATCTTCCTTTTCCTCCTCCTCCTCCTCCTCCTCCTCCTCCTCCTCCTCCTCCTCCTCCTCCTCCTCCTCCTCCTCCTCCTCCTCTTCCTCCTCTTCCTCCTCCTCCTCCTCCTCCTCCTCCTCCTCCTCCTCCTCCTCCTCCTCCTCCTCCTCCTCCTCCTCCTCCTCCTCCTCCTCCTCCTCCTCCTCCACCACCCCCTTATGAATATTCAGTGTGGCGTCGGGGGATGATTTGCCCAAAGATTTTGCAAACAAAATCTTCCCTCTGATTTGTCTCTCCCTCTCCCCTATTTCCTCCCCGGGCGGAGTGGATAAATTTGGGCGGCTTTTCCGATACCCTATGCCCCTGTCCACCCAGCAGTGAATGGGTACCAGATATTAATCGGGGGTTGTGTCCCGTCTTCTGGGGTCTGTTCCCTTCTCCTATAATTCCCTCCCCTCCTGTCTCTCTCCGGCATATGACCACAGATGTTGCGCCGACTAAACGAAACTCTCCAACTTTTCCCCTCTTCCTCCTCCTCAACCCCCCCCCCCCATCTCCTTTTCCCTCTCCTCCTCCTCCTCCTCCTCCTCCTCCCTGATTTGTCCATACCCCAGCTCTCTCTTTACCCTCCTTCTACCGCTCCCGTCTGATTTATCCCTTTCATCCATTTTTCCCCTCCCTCTCCCTTCCCTTTTTCTCTGATATATTGTTCCCATCTTCCCCTCTCGCCTCTCCTTCCCCCTTTAGTAATCCTCTTCTCTTCCATCCCCGTTTCCTTCTCCTGTTTTCAAAGGATGATGCTGAAGGATGAGGAGTAGAAGGAAAAGGAAGAGGAGGAGGAGCAGGAGGATGACGAGGACATAATGATGATAATGGAAGAGGAGAATGTTACGGAAAGGGATAATGCAACCATCATTCTCTATCATCGTCCTCACCCTTCCTTGCGCAACAAATCCTACGAAGAAAGGCTTTCCACCCTTAACATGTTCTCTCTGAGAAGAAAACTGATCGAAAAACTTAATTAACTTAATGGTTTCACGAATGTAATCATCACGAATGTGTTTTATGATCGATGACACTTTGCGAACGACGAACAATGAAAACAAAATCAAAAACCCTAAAATCAGACAAGTAAAAATTTTTCCAAATTGCGTTGTCAACGTTGTAGTGCGAGAATGGAATAGAATAAGCCCCAGTGTCAGTGGTAACACGATTGACTAAACTTTAAAACAAGCTCGACCGCTCACTTCCTTGAACTTAATATTAACTAGTAGAAAAGCAACGTTGGAGCCACTGATTCTAATAAAAAATCACTTAGTTAAGGAGACCACACCCTGGTGGACACCATGGGGTCTGTGTGGTCTGATTTTCTATGTAAATCTATGTAAAACCACCTCCACTACCACCATTACTACCATCACGATTTTAACCCCCCCCCCCCAGTCATTATCATCTGCAACACCAATACTATCATCGCCATCATTGTCACCACCATCATAACTATCATCCTCACCACCTCCACTACCACCATTACCACCATCACCACTCACCCACCACCGTCACCACATAGTTTAGGCCTATTGTCTTAATTTTTCTTCTCAGGGCAGTGCGCGGGGGAAGTCCTGTACAGGTGAATTACGGTTATTAAGTCCACTCACGCAAGTTAATTAGAAGAGCACGTGAGGAACACCTGAGAGAAAATTAATGTGAAAAAAACTATTAAATTTTATGGTTATGAAGGAGCTTAGGTTCAAAGGAGCTGCCTTGTACAGGCCTACCGGCCTCTTGCAGACTCCTACGTTCTTATGTACTACTACTACTACTACTACTACTACTACTACTACTACTACTGCTGCTACTACCACTACTACCACTGCTATTACTACTACTACTACTACTATTAATAATAATAATAATAATAATAACAATAATAATATGCATAATAGTGATTAGTATAATAATAATAATAATAATAATAATAATAATAATAATAATAATAATAATAATAATAATATTGATAATGATAATAGTGATAATAATAATTATGATGATAAATGCTTCTGCTGCTGATAATGATGACAATCATTATGATAATAATAATAATAATAATAATAATAATAATAATAATAATAATAATAATAATAACTAGACGCATAGCACTCTGAGAGTGCACACCTGTGCCAAAGATCGTCTTGAAAATTGGTATGGGCATCCACTGTGATCCTATGCATCATATGGAAGCATTTGTTTCGGATTTGATGAGACTATTTTTTTGGAAACTTTGACCTTGGGCGAACTTTTCGAGGTCAATGTCAAAGGTTAAGATCAAGGCCATGCAAGGTGCATCATATGGAAGCATTTGTTTCGAAATTGATGAAATTCTATTTTTTGGAAACTTTGACCTTGGGCGAACTTTTCGAGGTCGAGGTCAAAGGTCAATGTCAATGTCATGGGCGTCTTTTCATGAGCTAAAATACGAAACAAGTCTGATGTCTCTACGATGACGAGAACCAAAGCTATGGCCAAAATGGCGTTTTGTGCGACCTTGATCTTGACCTTTGACCTTTGACATCAAAAATTTAATGGGTTCTATTCTGGATGCAAGGTGCATCTTATGGAAGCATTTGTTTCGAAATTTGATGAAATTTTATTTTTTGGTAAATTTTGACCCTGTGCGAACTTTTCGAGGTTAACGTCAAAGGTCAAGGTCAAGGTGATGCAAAGTGCATCTTTCCATGAGCTAAAATATGAACCAGACTGAAGTTTCTACGATGACGATAACCGAAGTTATGGCCAAAATGACGTTTTGTGAGACCTTGACCTTTGACCTTTGACATGGAAAATTTAATGGGTTATATTATGGATGGACACGAAGCTTCCCTTAAAAATTGGTTGAGATATCCGCAAAATTGTGCACAGGAGACTATTCACTCCCCTCCCCTTCTTTCTCCCTCACACCACACACGCACCCCATTCCCGTTCACCGTTGCATGCACGTTATCCTATCCTAATATCCTCGCCTTTATTCTTCCATTTGCCTCCCCTTTACTCCCGTCTCCATTACTACTCCCCCATCCTCTTTACTCCCCTCCCCTCCTTAACACTGCCACGGCATCTCCACCCCCTTTCTCACCGTTCCCTCTTCTTTGCTCACCCATCAACCTTCCATACTTGCCCTACTTAGCATTTCCTCCCCCATAATCCCTTTCAGGCAACCCTCTTTCTACCTTCCTTTCCTCTCCTCATCTTTTTATTCAACCCATCATTTTCAACTCCACCCCCACACCCTACCTCTTCACACTCACGCCTTTCTCATTTACTTTATCCTCACCC
Source organism: Eriocheir sinensis (assembly GCF_024679095.1). NCBI lineage: Eukaryota > Metazoa > Arthropoda > Malacostraca > Decapoda > Varunidae > Eriocheir > Eriocheir sinensis. The sequence continues at coordinate 3,835,694 of NC_066573.1, read as the reverse complement.
ATCATCATTATGACGTTCCTTCGCCTTCCTACTTTACTCCCATTATCATTTACACCCTTATGAACCCTCGTCCCCCTCCTCACCCCCCTCCTCACCCTCCTGTTTTCCCAGTGGAAGGTTTATTGGCGCTGTGCCTCTATCTTCCTCCCGTCTCTATCCACACCTCCCCCATCCTTTACCCTCTTATTAAAACCCATTGTTAAGCCCCACCCCCCTTCTACCACCCCCCTCTACTACCGATAGTGTAAATGACAGCATCTTTCTACCCTCACTCTCCTCCCCTTCACATTCACTACCCCCTCTCATTTACACCCCCTTTCCCCAATCCTCTCCTAATCTCCCCCACCTTTCCTGGGAGAGTTACGATTACAGTAATACGGCATCATCTCCGCCTCCTCCATATCCTCCTCACTCCCATGATTTACCACAACCAAGAGATCTCGGGTTCGATTCCCGGGCGGAGTGGAAAAATTTTGGGCGTCTTTTCCGATACCCTACGCCCCTGTCCACCCAGAAATGAATGGGTACCAGGTATTAATCGGGGGTTGTGTCCCGTCTCCTGGGATGTGTTCCCTTCTCCTATAATTCCTTCCCCTTCTGTCTCTCTCCGGCATATGACCACAGATGTTGCGCCGACTAAACGAAACTTTCCAACATTTTCCCATGGTTTACACCCCCAACCTATCCCAATTCCCCCCCCCCCCGTCATCCCCTTTTCACCATCTCCTCCTTGCCATAGTTGAAAGGACGGTAATACGCCGCCATCTTCCTCCCCTCCCTATCCTTTCCACCCCTCACTCTAATCATTTGCACCCTCAACCCAATCTCCACCCCATCATACCTAACCTTCCCTCAACCCCTTTCCCAGCCATAACTATAATAACAATAACACACCACCATCTTCCTCCCCTCCCCACCCTTCCCACCCCTCACCCTTAGCATTTACACCCTCAACCCAATCTCCACCTCATCACACCTCCCCCCGTGTCTCCCTTCCCAGCCAAAGTTTTAATGACACTAATACGACACCATCTCCCCACCCCCACCCCCCCCCATCATCTACAACTCCCCAACCTAACCACCTTGTGTCACCCTTTCTTACCCCCTTCACCCCTCTTCACCTCCCCTTCCCAGAGATAGTTATAATGACAGTAATACTCCCCCCCCCCTCTCCTCCCCACCCCCAAACCAGTCCCAATACCTTCACCCTCCTCCCCATTACCCCTTCCTACCCCCCCCTTCAGCGATAGTTATAATGACATCCACATCCTCCCACCCCCTACCCCCCAGTATTTATACTCCCCCCGAGCCCAATCCCCTCCCCATCACCCTCCCCCCTCCCAGCGATAGTTATAATGACACTCCTCGTCGCCCTGTCTCTCGTATTTTTGCCGCGTCCTCCACTCTGATCACAACTTTTCTCATCGACGCAAAATTAACTCCCCCTCCTAAATTGCTGTCATGATCAAGAGCGATAATGCAGCGGCGGTGGCGGCGGCGGCGGCGGCTGGGGAGGGTGAAGGGAGGTAGTGGTGGTGGTGGTGGTGCATCGCGCGGAAAAAATATACCCCGGAAAAAATGATAGAAGGGAATATTATTATGAAAAGGTGCGATGTTGTTTGGCATTATTATTTTTTTGTCTTTTGGTATTTCATTTCTCTCTCTCTCTCTCTCTCTCTCTCTCTCTCTCTCTCTCTCTCTCTCTCTCTCTCTCTCTCTCTCTCTCTCTCTCTCTCTCTCTCTCTCTCTCTCTCTCTCTCTCTCTCTCTCTCTCTCTCTCTCTCTCTCTCTCTCTCTCTCTCTCTCTCTCTCTCTCTCTCTCTCTCTCTCTCTCTCTCTCTCTCTCTCTCTCTCCCTCGCTTAACGAAAATGAGTTTACTAATTTTCTGAGTAAATTAATTCGTGTTTTCTATTATCTTTTTTTTTAAGATTTTTGGTGACTTGGAGAGAAGACGAAAAAGAGAAAAGGAAAGGGAAAAAGTGAGTGAACAACAGCGGAAGAGCATATTACCTTTTTCGTGGTAAATTTTATTAATATTTTCATTACTTAGTTACCTTTTTCGTGGTAAATTTTATTAATATTTTCATTACTTAGTTACTTTTTTTTTGCGAGTTTTTTTTTTACTTTATATTCATAGAGGATAGGTGGTTCTCCATTTTCTTCACTACTTTACATTACTTTTTTCTTACACTGTTGTTTTCCTTACCATCTTTTCGTTCTTTATTAGCGGATTTTTATGTCCTTATCCATTCACCTTTCAATTACCCTTCATCTTCCTTTATTTCCCATGCATCTATCTGTTTTATTTCTCTTTCTCATCAGCAACATTTGTCACAACACTTTTCTTCATATGTTAATTCATGTTACATTTCTCCCTCTTTTTCTGGTTCTCTCTCTCTCTCTCTCTCTCTCTCTCTCTCTCTCTCTCTCTCTCTCTCTCTCTCTCTCTCTCTCTCTCTCTCTCTCTCTCTCTCTCTCTCTCTCTCTCTCTCTCTCTCTCTCTCTCTCTCTCTCTCTCTCTCTCTCTCTCTCTCTCTCTCTCTCTCTCTCTCTCTCTCTCTCTCTCTCTCTCTCTCTCTCTCTCTCTCTCTCTCTCTCTCTCTCTCTCTCTCTCTCTCTCTCTCTCTCTCTCTCTCTCTCTCTCTCTCTCTACTTAGCTATTTATTTATCTGTCTATCTATCCTTCTTATTTATCTATCTATTTATCTATCTGTATATTTTCCTTTCTCATCGTCTTTTCTGTCTGTGGCGTTTTACGTATTATTATTGCTGTTATTATTATTATTATTATTATTATTATTATTATTATTATTATTATTATTATTATTATTATTATTATTATTATTATTATTATTATTATTATTATTATTATTATTATATCATCACCATCATCATTATTGTCATCATTCAGTTACCTCTACGTCGTCCCTTATTTCCTCTTTTTTTTCTCTTTTCTCTCCCTTCTTCATCTGCGTCCTCTTCAGACAGCTCTAACTCATTCATTCTCAGACTCGTGAAGCAAACTGGATACACTATACACGATTCTGATCTGATTCTCACAACACTATGGCTTAAAACATTACACTACAATTTATCCCTCTATTCCCTCCTCTTCCTCCTTGCAGAGGCTTAACTAAGCTTCACTGGGACGCTGGCGGCTTGCTATGTATCCCTTGTCTCGTGTAGTGGACAGCGGGAGGCAACACAGCGGAAATCTTGCCAACGTTGAGTTCTTGGTCTTCCCTACCCGCCCGGTGAGGACAGACGCCTCGCACGTGAAGGTATTGTGTGGCGCTAAGGGAGGGGAGACTCACTTGTCCTGTTGCTGTTCCCTTGCTTCCTGCTTCTGTTATTCTTGGTGCCATGGTTCTTCCTCCGCCTCTTCCTTTCCCTCCTCCTCCTCTTTTGTTTTTGTTTATTCTCTTCCTCTTGTGTTTGAGAGAGAGAGAGAGAGAGAGAGAGACCGGCCTCCACCCCGTCCCTATTATTCATTCATCTCAGGTATGTGCGCATCCCAGTTCGACTCCGCTGCTTCACGACTTGCTGAATATCTGAGTGGCGGCGACGTGTGATGCACTGTGTTGGGATGGGATGGAATGGGTTCGTTGTGTTGTCTTGTCTTGCCTTCTTCTGTGTTGTCGTGTATAGGGATGGGTTGTGCTGTGTTGTGCTGTGCTGTGTTGCGCTGTGCTTTACTGTGTTTTGTTTTATTGCGCCGTGTTGTGTTGTTTTGTGTTGTGTTGGCTGGTGCTGTGTTGGGTTCGATTCAGTTGTGTTGTGTTGTGTTACGTTGTCTTGTGTTGTGTAGGGTTCGGTTCAGTTGTGTTGTGTTGTGTTACGTTGTCTTGTGTTGTGTTGGGTTCGATTCAGTTGTGTTGTGTTGTGTTACGTTGTCTGGTGTTGTGTTGGGTTCGGTTCAGTTGTGTTGTGTTACGTTGTGATAGGTTTGGCTGTCTTCTGCTGTGTTGTGTCGCTGTATAATGAATTGACGCAGAAGATGAAAAAGGAAGAGAAAAGAGAAAAAAAAAGTAAGGGACGACGTATAGGTAACAGAATGATGATAGTAATGATAATGATGACAGGCTTACTTCGTAAGTGCTTCAAAATATTTGGTTGTGACTCAACTGTTATCAAATATTATTATGCATTCATTTTGCCCCACTTTGAGTATTGTGCTCCTGTTCTGCCAATTGCTATTTAAAGTTACTTGACAGAGCTATCAATTCAACTAAACTTATTTCTCCGGCACTTGTTCTTGATCTTGATCATCGGCGTCAAGTTGGTACCCTTAGCATTTTATTTAAAGTTTTTAAAAATAATCGGCATCCCTTACAGAATGCTTTGCCTGATCCTTTTACTCCTGCCCGGGTCACGAGGTTTGCTCTTAGTCAAAACGATCTTGTTTTAATCCTATGAATTTTTGTACGACACAATTCTCACGATGTTTTCTTCCGTCGTTGACAAGTTTATGGAATCAGTTACCCAATGAGACTGTCCTTTCTGCAGACATTTCTACATTTATATCTCGTGTGAATATCTTTTTGAAACAGTAATTTTATTTTTCCTCCTTTTGGTTTTCACTGGACAGTTTCTTAACTATTCGTTGCCTTTTCTTTTCTCCTGTACCTTTTGGTATTTTGTGTGGGTCAGCTTGTTGTATCTGCACCCTGAAGGGAGGATTTGGTAGCTTATCATAATAATAATATGCCATGCGTTGAGCATACTGACTTTGATTCTATACCTTCACACTGTAAGGCAATAAACCTGCTGTGAATATTTGCAAGGTAACGGCTTAAATTCGTATGTGTGTGTGTGTGTGTGTGTGTGTGTGTGTGTGTGTGTGTGTGTTCATACAGACACACACACACACACACACACACACACACAATGAACGAGAAAACAAAGCGAGGAAGGGACAAACATGACGTAACGCCGTGGAAGTAGGAAGACAAAATGATGTCGGTCCGGTCTGGCTCTAAAAGGGTCGCGCTGAAAAACGCTCTAATTGAATTTCCACGTTAAAACAAAAAAATCCTGCTGCAGACTTTGGCCGTAAACATTTTTCATTAAGCCCCTTTTTCTTACCTGAATCTGGGAATATAATTTTCTTTGATGCTGACTTCTTCCATATATTATTATAGTCCTTCAGTCCCAACGGCAGCAGGGGCGACTTTGACAACAACAATAGTGTGCTCGCCGGATGGCAATATTTTTGTCACGTCTTCCAAAGCAGTGTGATGACACGTTCTCTTGATACTGTTAAGGGAAGGATACACAACGAAAGAGAAAGGGGGCGAAGAGTAAGAGTAAGTTGTCTCGAGTCTATCCTATGGTGACACCCGACTGTTTGCACCCACAGCGCTTTATAAAAGGCAATATTCCATATACAATCAGTGTTACCCTCGGTCACCCGGGGAAGTGGCATAAGAGCTTAAGTCAGTGTTACTTTGACGTGTTGTGCTTTAATACTAGGTTACTGACAGTCTCGTCTTGACACGAAGTCAAGAATACGTTTGGCGTTTGTTCAGCATTTGTCAGTCGTCTTGGATTCCTTTCTCACTCTCATACAGGTAGTCTATTAATCTCACGTGCTCTCGTGCAACATGTGTTTTATGCTGTTTGTCTTAGCTCTGCTCTTATACAAGATAAACATATATAGCTGACACCATTAGAATCAATATTGATTGTACGAGAATAGCTCATAGTTGTTTGAGAAAAAATCAGTACCTAAAAAAAAATCATGAGTTCAAGAGAAATAAGAGCTCCAAGATGCGTATATCATCTATTACATATCATTTATATTTGCGAAAGTGTTTGCATAGATATTGAAATCATTTATTTCACCCTGTAAAGACTTTACTCCCAAGCACGATGATGAAAAACTAACTATGGATTAACTTTAATATAAATGATAATTTAAATTATTTATGATAACGTCTCCTCCTTCAGTGGAATGACCACTGGCCACAGGCACACACACATTGAGCGTTACCCTGTGGCGCTGATATGCGTATGTTTATATTTGTATGGTCCCCCAAACAAACATTTGCTTGTTTTTTTTCTTTTTTTCCTAATGTTTTTTTTTTTTTTTTCATTCAGTTAATGAAAAACTAACGGATGCATAACAGAGTGACGGGGAGGAACGAGTGGCTTCATGAAAAGAAAATGAAAAGCTCATTGTGCTACGAGAAATGATTACTGTGCTTCTTAATCGTCCTGCTAACATATGATTCATATAGTATGTACAATAAATTTGTTCTGGGGGAATCTTGGATGTGTGCTGTGTCCAACATCCTTTATTAGTAATGTAGATAGGGCCTGCTGAATCCGTAGACTTTTCCTTGTTACTGCCTCGGTGCCGCTCCACCCACAAACACTGTCATGTAGGTATCGGAGATTTGGTGGTGGTATGGTGGAAGTCTTGCATAAATGCCTTCTGCCGATTACTCTCCACGTGATAAATGTGGCAGGATATTTCCCGAGACAACGTAAACATTTCCTTTATAACAAAATATGTTGCGCACGCACCAGAGAGCTGCTGAGAGTTTGCGTGATACACTGTAATGTTGCTTTGTTATTAACAACGAGTAACTGTGCTGCTGCTGCTACTCTACTGCTACTACTACTACTACTACTACTACTACTACTACTACTGATAATAATAATAATATAATATAATATAATAATAAGAATAAGAATTGTAATAAAAATTGTAATAACAACAACAACAACAACAACAACAACAATAGTAATAGTATTAGTAATAGTAATAATAGATATATATTAAGAACTATCCGTGAATCTATCCAACCTCTTCTTGAATGTAGACTGGTATTGGCATCCACGACATGACTGCCAAGCCTGTTCCACTCATCCACCACTCTATTGATAAATCATTTCTTTCCTATGTCTTTGTTAATCTGATTTTATCTAGCTTAAAACCGTTGGTATGTGTCCTGCCTGGCTCTTTTACAGCCAAAAGCCTATTAACACCCCTTTATCAAAACCCTTGATCCATTTATAAACCCCTTTCATGTCACTTCGTAGCCCTCGCCTTTCTAGAGAGTGTAAATATAAATTCTTCAGTCTGTCTTCATAAGGCAAGTTTCTCACCACTTGAATCATTTATGTCATCCTCCTCTGTACAGATTCTAACATCTTGATATCCATTCTATAATAGGGTGACCAGAACTGAACCGCTATACTATACTATAACTATACTGATGTCAACCAACAGTTTCAGTAAATCAGTGTAAACATCATAATAAACAGCACAGCCATCGTTGTAATAATCCATCGTCGCCTGCACCCAATCATTCACTGTGCCATTGTTTCGGGGAGAGATTCCCGTCCACACGACACACCCTTTTTTGTCAACTAATTTTACTACAGCATGCAAATTTGGCCGCATTAATATTTCGTGTAATTACTTAAACATAAAGTGTAATGCACAATGGCCTGCAAAATGTTTTGTTGCTCCAAAACCGAAATATAAAAGGTAAAACGAAAAGTCTTGTAAATGACAGTTAGTAATTTCTGGGAGGTTATAAATGTGTAAGCAGTGGCAGCAGCAGCAGCAGTTTTAGTACAGTAGTAGTAGTAGTAGTAGTAGTAGTAGTAGTAGTAGTAGTAGTAGTAGTAGTAGTAGTAGTAGTAGTAGTTTTAGTGTACTTGCTGCACTTTTTATAGTATAAGTATCAGTAGCATTGATCACTCTTATGGTTGTTGGCGTTGTTTTGGTTTATGTTGTTTTATTACTAGTAGTTGCAGATGTCTTAAGAAATATTTAGAGACCAAGTATATAAAAGAGGTCAGTACATTTTATATAACATTCAAATCTACATAAAACCGAAATAAGATTTAATATGTTTTAAAGGGTTAAAATATAATAAAAAAAAAATTGCGGAAGGGGAGAGAGAGAGAGAGAGAGAGAGAGAGAGAGAGAGAGAGAGAGAGAGAGAGAGAGAGAGAGAGAGAGAGAGAGAGAGAGAGAGAGAGAGAGAGAGAGAGAGAGAGAGAGAGAGAGAGAGAGAGAGAGAGAGAGACGAAGACAGGGAAAAAAAGAGAAAGACAAAGACAGAGACAGAGACAGAGACAGAGACAGAGAGAGAGAGAGAGAGAGAGAGAGAGAGAGAGAGAGAGAGAGAGAGAGACCAGCAGTACATAAATCACAAACAAGAAGAGAAGAAAAGGCCGCAAGTTAAAACAATGAAACTAATGTACCTTGAACGAGAAAAGACGAATAAAAGAGAAGACCGCAAAAGAGCATTACTGCGTGTTTATTTATTGGTGTTTATTTCAAGCCGGAATGACACTTTCCGTCCACTACCACATGTATTGGTCGCCTCTCCCCCCGGTATTGCGTATGCATATTCTCTCTCTCTCTCTCTCTCTCTCTCTCTCTCTCTCTCTCTCTCTCTCTCTCTCTCTCTCTCTCTCTCTCTCTCTCTTTCTCTTATAATTATTCATTCTTTCTACATTTTCTATCCAGCTCCACCATTCTTTCTCTCCACTGCAAAAAGCCAAATGAGAGAGAGAGAGAGAGAGAGAGAGAGAGAGAGAGAGAGAGAGAGAGAGAGAGAGAGAGAGAGAGAGAGAGAGAGAGAGAGAGAGAGAGAGAGAGAGAGAGAGAGAGAGAGAGAGAGAGAGAGAGAGAGAGAGAGAGTTCAGTCCCCTTCAAAATACTGTTTCCGGATTTTTCCCCCTGGATAAAATAAAATTCATGGTGTTGTGACCCTGTTGGGAGGGGAATGATGGAGCGTGGCTGACGGGATTACGGAGAGAGGGACAGATTGACGGACAGATACAGGAAAGACAGACAGGCAGACAGATGTTAACAGATAGCTACTAGAGAAACTAGATACACAGACGGATAACGACTCGATGAATTCACCAGCTGATGGACTGACGCATAAGGACAGGTAGACACAGACAGTTAAACAAATACAGGCAGACATTGAGGTTGGCTGACAGACAATTGAGACACTTCAATATACAATCAAATCAGACACACAAGAGGCAGCACGCAATATAGAACACAGAAACATATGCCTAAATTTTAGGCAATCTGCCAATCCTTTTAGGCCCTAAAAGGATTGGCAGACAGACAAATAGAGTTGATAGATGTAAACTTATATAGATAGATAGAAGTTAGATAAATAAATAGATATATAAACAGATAGCTAGATATATAAACAGATAGCTAGATACATAGACATAGATAGAAAGATGAATAGATGGGTAGATGGTGATCAATTATAATGCAATGCTTGATAGATGTTTTGTTAGTTAATAAATAATATAAATTGTGTATAGCTAATTAGACAAGTTGATAGATATATGTAAAATAGATAGACAGCTAAATAGGCAGATGCATTCAATAAATAAACAGACACATACGCTATACCTTCTACGCTCACTCCCTGATATCTTTAACGGAATGCCCAACCCACCCCCCCCCCCCCCCCCCATATGCGTGACGGAGCCGCCGCTACTCTTCATATCTGGGTCGTCTGTATGTGTGTGTGTGTGTGTGTGTGTGTGTGTGTGTGTGTGTGTGTGTGCGTGCTAGATAGAGCGAGAGAGAGGGTGTGATTATTAAATCAAAATCCTTTTCCCTCTCGTTCACCGAAACAGGAATTCCTTTCATTTGATACCAGAGAATACGCGAGTATATGGAACGTAGTTTGTTGTAAGTGTTCCCGATGTTTCAAAGGCAAATCGTCTTTTATTGGACCGGGAGTGTGTGTAGTTTTAAAAGGCAACACTCTGAATTAATACTGAGACTCACCTGCGTTGCTGCTGCCCCGGCGCTCTTCGTTATGAACGAAAGAGGCTTGAATCGAGAGGCTCACGGCCGTATACCATACATCTCCCCACCACCTTCCCCATCCGCTTCCCTTATACGATGTTCACTTTCTGATGGGCACTATAAGTTGACCCCGACCCCTTCCCTTCCTAGGGGTTGGTTTGGTAGCTTCTGCAAACACCATCTTCATGGAGATCTTGATAATTGAAGTATTTTACACATATTAGTTTGATTATACATATATTTCGCTGTATGATCTCAAATAAAATGGTTGATTTAATGGTAAATCAATAAGTATAACTGCGTACATAGCGTGAGTGCTGGGGTTGGCATCCCCGGAGGCCCGGGTTTACACACCTCCACGCTGCCAGCCAGGAGTCCACACGTGCCCGCTGCTACCACTTCTGTGCCCTTCCCTACATCCCGTCAAGCAAAGAGCCGTTAGAAAAGAGATCGACCCCATTGGAGCTCTAACAAAAGACTACCTGCTTGAGGCAATCAAGCAGGTGTGTTGACACGGCAAGGGTTAAAATCCATGACCCTAAAATCTTTCACATTTTTAATCATTTATTTAAAAAAAAAAAAATTTTGACGATTCATATTACATCAAAAAAAATTTTCATAACTCCTGGATCATTTGCTACGATATTAATGAAAGAAGTACAGGATTGACTCATAAAATATGCGAAGGGGCTGACGAAGATGTGCTTGTTCCGATCCCTTGCCATATTCCAACAATTTCGCCTTCTAACACCTTCCCTTCCCTTCCCTTCCGGAAAAAACTTCGATTTATATGGTACTAGAATTTGGTCGAAGATGTTCGACAGTCGAACGGGTTGATTTATGGTACGGCCGATGGGGGAGAGAGAGAGAGAGAGAGAGAGAGAGAGAGAGAGAGAGAGAGAGAGAGAGAGAGAGAGAGAGAGAGAGAGAGAGAGAGAGAGAGAGAGAGAGAGAGAGAGAGAGAGAGAGAGAGATTAACCACACACACACACACACACACACACACACACACACAGCGTAATACCCCGGCAACAGGACGTGATATATTGTTACTGTCTTAAGCTCCCCTCCAACCGTAGCCCCGAGGATGGAATGGGTGATATTTGTTACTGGGGGCGGAGAGAAGAGAAATAGGAAGAGGAGGAGCAGAGGAAAGAGGTAAAGGATAAGGAGGAGGAAGAAAAGGAGGAGGAGGAGGAGGCGGAAAAGGAATCTGTGGGCTTTGTGTAAATGGGTTAGGAGAGGTGACGGCGGAGGTGAAGAAGGCTTAAGAATATACTGCAAATGGGGAAAGACGGGAAAGAAATTAGGACGTATAAAGTTGCACAAATGTAAGAGGGGAAGGTTTTGATGCTGATGGAAAGGAACGAGGTAGGAAATGAAGATGAAGAAGAAGAGGAAAGCTTATGGAGATGCCGGAGGTGCATCATGATGGTGGCGTGGTAGATGAGAAGGTAATGAGATGAGGAATGCGAGGGATGAGAGAAAGGGAAGGGAAGAGGTTGAAACTCAGAGCAAAGAGGCAATGTTCCGGGGAAGAGGGGGAGGGGGGGGCGGTTATGAAAGAGTATTGAAAAGGAGAAGATAGATAATGGAGATAGACACTGAAGATGAGGAGTGGCATGGGAGAAGATGATGATAATACAGAAGGGACTTAGAAGTATAAATATATCATCGCAAATCTCGGTGCAAAGAGAATGTTTAGACTTCATTGAAATGGGATTGAAAATGTGATGCAGTGATGAAAAATGGTTAATATTAAAGGGAAAGCACGAAGTATGAGAAAATAATGAGGAACAAGTTTTGGAAGCCAGTGAAGTGTGAGAAACTCGGTACATAAAGAACGTTGTGGTTTCCTGGAAAGGGACTAAGAAATATGATGGAGAGAAGAAGAAAACTCAAGAAAAATATTAAGAACTTAATATTAGAAAGTAATGAGGAGGAAAGGCTTCACGGAAAAGGACTAAGAAATATGATGGAATGGAGAAGAAAGCTCATGAAAATTGTAAGAAGCATTTAATATAAGAAAGTAATGAAGAGGAAAGGCTTCTTAGGTAAGGGAAATGGCGAGGTTTGATATTGAAGGACAGAGGTGGATCAGGAGAGGGAAAGGAAGGCTTGAGTGGATGCTGGTAAGATGTGAGAGATGAGGAAGTGATGGGTACCGGTGAAATCTGATATTGATGGAATTGAGCGAGACAAGACACGGTGGAGAAAGAGAAAAAGAAAGCTTAAGCGGATGACGGAGATGTAGAAACAAGTAGAATAATCAGAAATAGTGAAGTTAGAAAAGAAAGGGTTGGACTTGGCATAGACAGGAAAGGGAGATGAAAAAAAAGAGCTCACGAAGGTACTGTAGATGAGGAGAGACGTCGAAAATGAAGTAATGAAGGAAAATAATGACTAAAAAGTAAAGGTGAAAAGGGTCTGGCTTGGAAAGAATGGTTTGTGGCCAGGAGAGGATATGATATAACGAGAGTTCAAAAAGACTCTGGAAATAGAGAGAGACGTAGAAAATGAGAAAATAATGAGGCAATGAGGAAGAAATTTGAGAGCTGGAAGTAAGAAGAGAAAGGGCTAAGCTAGGAGGGAATGTTAGAAGGGAGGAGAGGGGATGCTGAGGAGGAGAACACAGAGCAAGAAGGTACTGCAGGTTACGAGAGACATGAGAGATGAGATACTAACGAAGACAAAGTTTGATAGTTTGTCGTAAGAGAGGATAAGCTTGGAAGAAATATTAGGAGGGGGGAAGAGGAAATGATAAGAAGCAGAAGCCGGCCCAAGAAGGTACTGGAGACGGTGAGAGGCGAGGGAGGTGAGGTAATGAGGAAGAAGCTTGAAAGTTTGAAGAGGGGGAGGGTGCGGGTTGAAGCCACAGGGAGAGAAGGGAGCAGTGTTTGTGAGGCAGTACAAAAGAATAAAATATGCTTACTTGTGGCTCCTCTTCCCATTTCTCCCCAGCGGTTATATTGCTCCCAAGTGGCCGATTCGAAGGGGAGCGAATGGGGAGTGTAAAGGGAGATAGAATGGGAGTGAGGGGGGAGAGGAGAAGGGAGTTATAGTGGTCTTGAGTGTGCCTATTACTCCCTTTTTTCTCCCTTCTCTCCCGTCCCATCCCCATCCCCCTTTCCCTTCCTCCGTCCACTTCCTGTTCTCCTCTCCGACCATCTCGCCACTTTCTCTCCCACTTTGTCTTTCCTCTTAAGCGCTCGTTATATTGCGTTGCTGTGGAAAGTGTGTGTGTGTGTGTGTGTGTGTGTGTGTGTGTGTGTGTGTGTGTGTGTGTGTGTGTGTGTGTGTGTGTGTGTGTCTGTCTGTCTATCTGTCTGTCTATGTCTGTCTCTGTCTGTCTGTCTGTCTGTCTGTGTCTGTCTGTCTGTCTGTCTGTCTGTCTCTGTCTGTCTGTCTGTCTGATATGGTTATGTTGCTTATTAATGCATACTAATATATATCATTAAAATACGATCATGTAATTGTAAAACATTGTGTGTGGTATATATCCATAAACTTAATTGTAATAAAAGTGATTTTATGTTGTCAGCCACATTGTAATATTAGAAATTCTGTGTATAAATGACTATCAATGAATATCAAGCATGAATTTTATGTCCCACAATTGGTGCAATTAGATATATTACACATATAAATTCACCCATGTATTGAATTTTAAAGGTCAAGATGGGTTCAAATGCACAAAGTTATAACACTAATGAACACCACATCATTAAATCAGTGGATATAGATGTATCACAAACACACAGTCACTCAAATACAAAATCTTTATTTTAGCAAATAAAGATTTGGCGGCCATATTGAATTTTTAGGGCCAAAATGAATCAAAATGATTACAGAAATATCAAATATGAATTCTACATCCCAAAATTAGTATAAATTGATGTATTACACATGCATATACATTCAGGGAATGTTTTCAATTTTTTCTACCGATGCCGATGGCAGCCATGTTCCCCCTCCTCTTGGAACTATGCATCAAGAAATTACGAAGTCAGTACAAGGTGGTGGCGGAGTATGGGGAGCGGAAAGTGGCGGAGGGGACAGGGAGTTGGGTGGAGGACAGAGGATGAAGGGCAGGGAGGGAAGAGAAGGTGGTGGCGGGGGTATGAGAGACGGAGGTGGGTGAAGGCGAAGGCGGTGGTGGGGGGCAGGGTAAGATGGGACAAGGAGTGGGTGGAGAGTATAGGAGACAGGAGGATAGCTGGAGGAGGACAGAGTATGGAGGACAAGGAGGTGGTGAAGGAAGGTGGTTGCGGGGAGGTGGGTGGAAAGATGGTGGTTTAAAGGGGCAGGTTATGTGGTAGAAAGCGATGGGTGGAGGGTATGGGGGACAGAGGAAAGTGGAAGGCATGGGGGAGAGGGGGAAGGGGGGGAGAGGTGAACCTTTAGCTTCGAAAACGTCGTCGAGGAAAAGTTCGCGGGTCGGACTTTATAATTTCCACGACTTCTTTTGGTGATCTTGGTAGTTAGTAAGGACGAGTTTGTGGAGATGGCGGTGGTGGTGGGTTTTGAGGAGAGGGCGATTTTTGGTTTGTTTCAGAGTGGCGAAAATAGAATAAAATATGGGAAAAAGTCGTTTTCGGGAACATTGACCGCATTTTGAGTGAAAATCCGAGTCAAAGGCAAAAATGAGTTATTGACACCAAATAATCGACCAATGAAGGCTTCGGCAACAATCTCCCAAAGTTTGAGGCCGAAAGTATATATTTTAAACCTTTAAATGGCCGGGTGCGTGGTTTGTTTACACTCTGGAATTTAAATTACGCTCTCAGATACTCATGTGCTTTCTCATTTTACGTAATAGTTTTCCTTGAATTTTTGTGGTATTTTTAAAAATACTTACCTGGATGTATCTGGCATCCATCCATGAGTGAAAATGAGAGGAGAGAGACGAGTGGGTGGGAGACAATGACTGATTATAGTCTGTTCAGAGCATGAAGGCGGTTCAGGGTGGAGCTGATATCGTCGTTTACCTCAAGCCATGCTGCCAAATCAGCCTTCGTACATTCATCTCTCTCTCTTATTTCCCATCCATGTGCTATTTGAAAGTGATATTTATATATTCTGTATATAGTAAAGGAAGCTACATAGTACAATGAGTTTCGATGTTTAGGATTATAACAAGGATTTGTATAAATTCTATGACATGTGGCAGCGATTTTTTCCCATGTTGCCACGTTGTGGTGGTGGTGGGTGTGTCCCCCTAGGTCCCTCCCCCGGGTCGAGAGGGAGAGAGAGGGAGAGAGAGAGAGATAAAGAGGTGGGTTGTGGGTGGGTAGGCCGGGAGAGAGAGTGCTAATCTGATAATTGGCGGTCGAACTGGCAGAGCCACACTCATGGGAATTCTGGAATCTGCCACACCTTGAATCGTCTTCATGCTCTGAACAGACTCAGTCAAGTCGGTCAAGGCCAGCGGAGGGACTGCACGCCACATACGCTGCTGCCAGACGTCGCATTTACAGATTGGAGTAGGTAGGAAGACACCTACCGCACGGGCGCAAGCCACTCCTGGTGAGGTATTTATGGGAAGTGAGGAGGGTGCTGAAGCCCTCCATAGACCCTTCCCATTACCTCACTAACCGTTTCCCTATTGTTTCATCTACACCAGAGAGTAGTTCAGCATGCTCTCAAAAGTTTGATCCTCTCTCTATCCACACCACACTACATTCACACAACACTCACACCTTTTCCCAAAATTCAAAATTCAAAATGGCGTTCAACAACAGAGCCTCGGAGTCCCCGCCTGGGGGGGGGGACTACAAATTCCCCCAGGGAGGACTCCCCTTCTGGCTGCCGACCTGAGAGGTGTCTTGATAACTCCTCGAACCTTTTTCTTATCAATTTCTGCAACATTCGCTGTCTTCGTTCTAATCTTCATTGTGTGGAACACCATCTCTCCTCCTCTAAACCTCACCTCCTCTTCCTCACCGAAACACAGGTTTCTGAGGGTACTGATAGCAATCTTTACTCTGTTCCCTCCTACTATCTCTATCCTCAATTTCAATCCAAAGCTGAATGTTGCGTCTACGTACGCAACGACATCACTTGGTCTCGTGCCCACGACCTTGACTCTTCTGAATTTTCCACCATCTTGCTAAGACTTCATTGTCATTCTATTACTAAATACATCTGTGCTGTTTATCTTTCACCTAATCCTACTAACTATGTAAAATTCTTTGACTACCTGAACTCTAAAGTGGAGCACATCTTGGCCCACCAGCTTTGGCTTTCATCCTCTTTCACTGACCAGCCTGGTGAACAAGCCTACAACTTTGCTCTCCTCAGTGATCTAGAGCAGTTGGTTCAGCACCCTACACGCATTCCCGGCCGTCTTGGAGACCGGCCCAACATACTAGACCTCTTCCTTACCTCTAACCCTTCTGCTTACTCTGTCAAACTGTTCTCTCCGTTGGGATCCTCCGATCACAACCTTATTTCTGTATTCTGTCCTATCGCTCCTGTACACCCTCTGGACCCACCGAAGAGGCGATGCTTCTGGCATTTTGCTTCAGCTCGGTGGGACGACCTGAGGATGTACTTTTCCGATTTCCCGTGGAATGATTACTGCTTCCAGGATAGAGACCCCTCTGTGTGTGCCCAGCGCATCACAGAGGTGATTGTCTCAGGAATGGAGGCATACATTCCACGTACTTTCTCTACTCCCCATGCTAAAAAGCCTTGGTTTAATCACGCTTGTTCTCGTGCTGTCAAAGATAGAGAGGCAGCTCACAAAAGGTACCAGAGCCTTCGAACTCCCGCTAACCATGACCTTTACATTTCCGCCCGGAATCGTGCCAAATCTATTCTTCGACTTACCAAAAACTCCTTTATCCATAGCAAATGTCAACACCTTGCTTTCTCTAATTCTTCCAGAGACTTCTGGCACTTAGCCAAAAATATCTCCTCCAATTTCACTTCTTCCTCTTTCCCGCCTCTTCTTAACCCAGACGGCAGCACTGCCGTCTCTTCTATCTCTAAGGCTGAACTCTTCGCTCAAACTTTCTGTAACAACTCCACTCTGGACGATTCTGGGCATATTCCTCTTACTCATCCCCCCCTCCGACTCCTTTATGCCTGTTATTAAGATTCTTCCTAATGATGTCTTCTATGCCCTCTCTGGCCTCAACTCTCAGAAGGCTTATGGACCTGATGGAGTGCCTCCTATTGTCCTTAAAACTGTACCTCCGTGCTGACACCCAGCCTGGTCAAACTCTTTCGCCTCTGCCTATCAACATCTACCTTTCCTTCCTGCTGGAAGTACGCCTTCGTACAGCCTGTGCCTAAGAAGGGTGACCGTTCCAATCCCTCAAACTACCGCCCTATAGCTTAACTTTCCTGTCTATCTTAAGCTTTTGAATCAATCCTTAACCAGAAGATTCAAAAGCACCTTTCCACTTCTAATCTTCTATCTGATCGCCAGTATGGGTTCCGCAAGTAGCGTTCTACTGGCGATCTTCTTGCTCTCTTAACTGTTTCTTGGTCATCCTCTCTTAGCCGTTTCGGTGAAACTTTCTCAGTTGCACTAGACATATCGAAAGCCTTCGATAGAGTCTGGCACAAGTCTTTGTTTTCTAAACTGCCCTCTTTCGGATTCTATCCTTCTCTCTGTTCCTTTACCTCCAGTTTCCTTTCCGGCCGTTCTATCTCTGCTGCGGTAGACGGCCACTGTTCTTCTCATAAACCTATTAACAGTGGTGTTCCACAGGCCTCTGCCCTATCACCCACTCTCTTCCTGTTATTCATCAATGATCTTCTTTCCATAACACACTGTCCTATCCACTCATACGCTGATGACTCCACTCTGCATTATTCAACTTCTTTCAACTGAAGACCCTCTCAACAGGAATTACATGACTCCAGGCTGGAGGCTGCAGAACGCTTAACCTCAGACCTGACTATCATTTCCGATGGGTAAAAGGAACCTTGTGTCCTTCAATGCCTCAAAAATTCAATTTCTTCACCTTTCACCTCGATACAATCTTCCAAACACCTATCCCCTATTCTTCGACAACACTCAGCTGTCACCTTCTTCAACACTAGATATCCTCGATCTATCCTTAACTCAAAATCTTAACTGGAAATTTCACATCTCTTCTCCCACTAAATCAGCTTCCTCAAGGTTGGGCGTTCTGTATCGTCTCCGCTAGTTCATCTCCCCCGCACAGTTGCTATCCATATACAGGGGCATTGTCCGCCCTCGTATGGAGTATGCATCTCACATGTGGGGGGCTCCACTCACACAGCTCTCTTGGACAGAGTGGAGTCTAAGGCTCTTCGTCTCATCAGCTCTTCTCCTCTTACTGATAGTCTTCTACCTCTTAATTTCCGCCGCCATGTTGCCTCTCTTTCTATCTTCTATCGATATTTTCATGCTGACTGCTCTTCTGAACTTGCTTACTGCATGCCTCCCTCCCTCCCGCGGCCCCGCTGCACGCGACTTTCTACTCATGCTCTCCCTATACTGTCCAAACCCCTTGTGCAAGAGTTAACCAGCATCTTCACTCTTTCATCCCTTACGCTGGTAAAAGCTTGAACAATCTTCCTTCTTCTGTATTTCCTCCTGCCTACGACCTGAACACTTTCAAGAGAAGAGTATCTGAACTCCTCTCCTCCCGAAATTGACCTCTCTTTCGGCCACCTCTTTAGAATCTTTTTGTAAGCAGCGAGTAGTGGGCTTTTTTTTATTATTGTTTACTTTTTTGTGCCCTTGAACTGTCTCCTTTGTTGTAAAAAAAAAATCAACAAGCTGAATTGTGCTGTTATCTTCTCTGAAGACTACGACAGCATGCCTAGACCGAAGAAACACGTACTTCTGCGACGTGAGTATACTAGGAAAGCTACCAGAGCCTTCGTTACGGCAAGTCAAGCGCCCGCAAGCCCACGTACTCAACCCTCACTCGCGGCTCTGTCCTCCACGCCAGTTACAACCACTACTGCCCCTGCCCCTTCTACCTCGACTGGTGCTGCCCCAAGAGATGCAGCAATGGACGCACCCTACAGGAGGAAGCAGAGGAACAGCAGAATTCGCAGGGACTTGAGTATGCTTCAGGGGCCTACTGATTCTACACGAAATTGCATTTTTCTCAAATGTAAGCTTTCTTCTCTTTTAATTTTTTTTTTGTTTGTTTTTTGTTTTTTACGTCTTGGTCTATTGCACCGGTAGGCTTCTTCCCGGTGGATCCTGATGGTCGGTCCAAGGCTTCTTCCCGGTGGGGCCTGATGGTCGGCCCAGCCCGTTCTGGCGCAGGCGAGTGTTTTATAGTGGCGCCATCTTGCATTGGCTCATGCTGCCCTCCCGGAGCTCATCTTTAATCGTAGAGTCTAGAGTCCGGGTTGATAGGTGGTCTTCTGGACAGCATGTGGGTAGTTTTAAGCCACTCGGCGGCGGCTGAAAAATCCCAGCTTGGTGGCACCGGGCGGGGATTGAACTCGCGTCCTCCTGAACGTGGGGCCGTCTCGCTATCTGTTCAGCCACCGCCTCCCCAAAAACTTGACACTGCATCGTTAGTTTTTGTGATATTGACTTCATTTTTTTTTTTGCATTGTGCTTGTCTTTCTATTGCATACACATTGTATGCCTTGGATTTAACTTATAATATGAAAAGATATTATTCATATACATAAATACAAATTTTCTAAGCTGCGTGGATAGTCATACATAGATATATATTTTTTCCCATACCATAAAAACATTTTTGGGTAAAAGTAGGCATAAAATCCATTTATCAATAATCAATTTTCTCATTGATAATTTTCAAATTATGATGAGATGATTCATTTTTTAAGAGTATTGAGCTTAAATATGTATAAAAATAAGTGAAATTTATATGATTTTTTTTCTCTTTCTTTTTCATACATCGTCCTACAATTTCTACACACGTAAGTAGGTATCATAGCTAGTCATAATAAATATAAATCACACATGTTAATTTAATATTTCATAAACCTTACAAAATGCGGACAATCTTCCCTAGAAGAGTAGAAAGGCTGGCTACTGTTTGGGTGTCTCGACAATAGCGGGCCTTATAATTACTCTCTCTCTCTCTCTCTCTCTCTCTCTCTCTCTCTCTCTTGTCCTACTTGGTAAGAGAACCGGGTAGGACACAAAGTAATGGGTTTAAACTGGATAAATTCAGATTCAACAGGGACATAGGCAAAAATTGGTTTACTAACAGGATGGTGGATGAGTGAAATGAGCTTAGCAGTCATGTGGTGAGTGTCAATACAATTGTCACATTCAAAAATAGACTAGATAAATTCATGGTCAGCGATATTAGGTGGGGTTAGATACACGGAGCTTAGGGTCAAAGGAGCTGCCTATAGGCCTGCCGGCCTCTTGTAGACTCATGAGTTCTCTCTCTCTCTCTCTCTCTCTCTCTCTCTCTCTCTCTCTCTCTCTCTCTCTCTCTCTCTCTCTCTCTCACCCCAACCGTCCGTGTCCTGAGCTGCGGGTTATTTTCGGGACATAATTAACCAGTTGTTTCGAGGTACATTGTTTAATACCTGAATATGACGTGAAGAGAGATCATCAAGTATTCCTCGGGCCGGCCACGCCAAGGGAGACCTCTGAATGTTTTGTCTTGCTGAATTACTTGCCTCCGCCGCCCACCCTTAGGTCTGTCTCCCTCCTTTCCTGTCTTCGGCGGGAGTGACTTTTCCAGACTTGGCTGAACTTGGCCGTTGAATCAGTGGAAGTCTTTAGGATGTATTTCAAAGATGAAATAGAGGATGGTTAAAGAAGTGGAAGGTTTTGTTTGTGTCTGTCTTTTGTCTTTGTTACAATAGTGTTTCTACGTTGAACTTTTTTTTTTGTTTTGTTTTTACCTCTTTAATCTCCAGCTTTATTTTCATCATCATCTCTCCTTCCGTGTCACCCTAATTCTCCCCCTGCATATCTCTTTGCCAACGTTCAGACGGCGCCGATGATTATTTCCCTTCTTTCCTCGTCCAGTGTTCACCCACCCACGCGCACTGACACACCCTTCGCACGGACCTGCTATACTTCACTGCCGAAAGTTTAATTCCATGCTCACAAAGCTTGGTATTAGCGGAACAATGGAACGGAAAATTTCATAATGCTTGATGTGTCTGCGGTCCATGATCATAGTTCAGATTTTGAAAATAATATATATGATTTGTCACTTTTTATCTATTCTCCTCTTAAGTATCTTGAAACAAAATGTCTGGCCATTATTCAAAGCAAGCATTACTTTCCCCTTCAAACACCTCTCAACCCCTCAACTTCCTTCCACTAAGCAGCGATCATTGTCCACTCTTCCTATCGACCTCACTGACACCATGGATCATCCTGTGTTAAAGGTGACCGTCACACTTCACTAGACATGTTACTCACCTATCCCTGACGCCGCCGCCACAACCATCACCACCACCTAACCCCACACCGCTACCACTCTCTTTTCTAACTCTCATTTCGATTCTGGATTGATGCATGACACAAACATATGGTGAGTTGGCTGATTAGGAGGAGGATAGCTAAGTGTGCAAGGAGGAAAGTGGATCAAGTTTAATCCCTTGACTGCGGATTTCCTACAAGAAGACATCACCAAGGTTCAGGAGTGGAACAAAAAGTGGCTGCTCCAATTTAGTGAAGAAAAATGTGAGGTCATGCATCTAGTGAGGGGATGTCCAGCACACCAATACTACATGGGAAACACTCCGCTATCCACCACAGAGGCAGAGAAAGACTTGGGAGTATGTTACCAGGCTACCAATGCAGGACAAATCCGTACCAATCGCAGCAGACGAGTTAATCGTTAGTATCAAGGTGTTGTTTTAAAAAGTAAGTGTATTCGTGAACGTCCATCTTGATATTTATCTCGTAGTAATGTCCCTCGCGATCCCTCACTGCCGGGTATTTGTTCAGTGTTGTCATGCTCACCTTTAGCGGCCAAGGTCACCAGGATTGACTTTTCTTCAGGTACCTCGACCTTCGTTTTGGCCTGACCTCCACTGTGATGATCTGGCTCCAGGCACCAGTTGCTCCCAGTGTCTGCCTCAATTTTTCCAACACGCAGGTGACCGTACATGTTAGAATATAAAGGCGTGGCTTGTTTGCAAAGATAAAGTTAACAGAGTAAAGGACACTACCACTTCAACTGCCACCGTCACACCCACCAACAACACCTCCACTACCACCAGCACAACTACCACCAACAGTACCTCCACTACCACCACCACCACTGCTACCGCCACCCCACCTTGTATCTCCCCTCGAGGACAGAGATCAGATAACGGGCCTATTCACGCGTGGTCTTTGTCTAAATCTACCCCACGTTCTTTTTATTCGCTATCCACCCTAACACACTCTCTCTCTCTCTCTCTCTCTCTCTCTCTCTCTCTCTCTCTCTCTCTCTCTCTCTCCCCCCCCCTTTCAACCCGCTCTGAGCCGGAATCTATTGAATTAGAGTGTCCCGTGTTTTGTTTCCACCGGGATGGCAAAGCGTGGATCAAAGGGTCAGGGGAAGGCACCTCGAAGTTATGATTCCCCTCACACAGAGCCCCGCAGCGAGTTGTATTTTGAGATGGAGTTTACTGTTGTATTTTAATGTGACTGTAGCGAACACTTATAGTATCATCAGCAGTTATTACAAAAGTGGTTAAAATAATTGATGCAGAGCTTGTAGTAGCAGTAGTAGTAGTGACGTAAGAAACAGCTGCTGATTTATAAATAGGATATGCAGAAAAATTAAATCATACTGAATTATACTTAATTATATTTAGGTATACTTAATTTCAATTAGCAGAAAATTATGCCAGCAATGAAAGTTAACAGTACATCACCGTTGATCATCACAGGCCCAGTGATTCCGTAAAGCAGTAATAGAAGCGGTAACTCAACTAGAACGACGACAGGGACGCTGAAACGGAGAGCAAGAAAGAAAAAGAAAAACCGATACGAGACCATCAGTAAGCCGGAGGGTCACAAAAACACAAGTAGGATGAGATCAAGGTCGATGAAAGGTGACCAGCAAACACACTTATGTAATACTGTTCGAGTCTCAGTCTCTGTCCCCTCATTCAAATAATCACCCAGCTATATTTTTTCGTTCTCTTCTTCTCTCTCTTCGCTTTCACTTACATTTTCTCTTTCTCGACGTCTCGGGTGTGTCGCGTTGCTGGCAATCATAGTAATAACAATAATGTCTTTTTCTAGCGCTTCGGATCGCTCCTGAGGTATGATTGCCTGGGCCAGTATGGTAGTGTTGCACATTCAGTTTCACTAGATTTGTGTTATGTTGTCCAGGAAGGCTAATGGCTTCATAATAATACAGAAAAAAATATTTTGTGGTCATGTCCAGGTCGACTGAAAACTCACTGTTGATAGATTGGACATGACCCCTCCCCGAGCGTATATTTCGATGGTCAGTTTGTTTCTGTTCAATCCTACATCAAGCATGCATGTCAACACAACACCATTCGTGAAATGGTTGTTTGTGGTGAGGATGGCAGAAAAAGTGTGGGAGTAAGTGCGGCGGAGGTGCGAGACGCTGATTGGTGCATGGGGTGCGGCTTAGTTGAGTGAGGAAGTGGAGGGGCGGCCATGCTCTGCTCCTCCCCTCCCGACACTCACGAGCTGATGTTTGTTTCGACACAGTTCTAAACTCTCTCCCATAATGTGGAAGGCAGAGAAAGTGAGTAAATAAATGTTTGTGGGTGACGAGAAGAGGATCGGGGTCGTGGTGAGAGGTGTGCCGTTATCTTCCACAAACCTCACCCAACACCCGCTGCTGTTTGATGGGGGGGGGGGGGGGGTTCTGTCAGCCTACATCATTCATGGAGTAATTTTGTCACTCACATGCCGCTTTTGAAAACATAACAGGCACCGGTCCCCCGTTTACAAGGTATTATTCGCTCGAAGGCGAGGTTATCAGGAGGCACCACCTTCCTTTTATTCTCACGGCTCGTACTCTTTGCATAACTCGTTTCTTCTTTACTCTCTTCTCTGATTTTCCGACTCGTTCCATGCTCTTTTTCTGGATATCGATGAAATGTGTGATGTCGATGTGTGCGGAACAAGTGCGTCATCAAGTTTACCTCTTTTTTCGAAGTTCAGTTATGGCCCTTTACACGAACCCAAAATTTTACCATGTAGTTTCTATGCCAGTGAAAGGTCTAGCGTACTAGATGCACGGCAGCCCATGACAACGCAAAACGTGACAAATCAATGCTCGGGGGTGGGTGGGGGAAGTCACCATAACTTTTTTCTTTTTTACCCGAATTTCCAAACTTTCACAGGCAGGCCGAAGAGTTTACCAACACGTGAACATTTTATCAAATATTTCGTTATTTCGAAATACTTACAAAAATATTCACTGCACGATCTTCTTGAAAGAAAAATGCAAAATATTTAAAACAGATAATGCAAAATATTTAAAGGAAAAAGAATGAAAAATATCTAAAAGGAAGAGTATGCAAAATAGATAAAATGAAGAGAAAGAAATTCAGAATAGCTTAAAAAATAAAGTATCCAGATTACATTAAAGGTGACGAATACACATTGTTTTACAGGATGAAATGCAGAAAAGAGGAAACACGGGTATTTTAAATTGTAACTGAATGTTTCTTTTTACGGTCGGACTTTAGCGACAGTAGGCTTTCTTGACGGGGCCTTGTTTGGCTCATGCTGCCCCGCGGAGCTTATCTTTGCTCCTTTCTTTCAGAGAGAGAATCTATAGTCCAGGTTGACAGGTGGCCTTCAGGACACCATGTGGGTCGTCTCAGACCACTCGGCGGCGACTGAAAAATCCCAGCTTGTGGAGGAGGGCGAGACACAAACCAGTGTCTTTCTGGACGGCGCGCCGGCACACTAACCACTCACGGTGACTCACCCACCGCACCACTTCACTCCAGAGAGTTTCGATAGAGTCTTGGTGGTCATCAGGACAGCATGTGGGTAGTCTTTGGCCACTCGGCGAAAACTGAAAATTGCCAGCGTGAAAAGGGAAAAACTGACCAAAAGACAAAAGAAGTAAAACCAAGACCACTTCCCTGACCATGACCAACACAGCAAAATTGCCGCTGCCAACGTCAAGGTCAGGGCTGCGGACTGGACACAAACCATCGAAAAAAGGGGTATAAAAAGCGCTGATGACACCGTTTGGCTGCGCGTCAGTGTTCCGTGTGGCGGCGAGGCAGCGAGCCAAGGACGAAGACTGGCCAGGGGCGGAAAGCAGACGAAGAGAAAGGGGAGGCTGCTAGCGCGTGTAGAAGAGGGAGAGGTGGAGGAAAACACGTTAGGAGTGGACAGATACGATACTGAAAAGGGAGATTGTGAGAGCGGGTAGATGGGGGAAGGGTAGAGCAAAAGAGGTTAGAAGTGGACAAAAAGAAGAAGGAAAAGGGAGGTTGTGCGGGCGCGAAGAAGAGGGAAGGGTAGAGGATAAAACATTAGGAACACAAAGTACACAAAGGAAGAACAAATAACATCAGACCTGTTAGTCCCTACGAGGCTGTTTGTGACAAGCTACACTAACTGTCTAATCAAAGGTGGAAGCTGGACAGCAAAGGCGAAGTCTGGCAGGAAAGGAAAGAGAATGGGGAATGCGGAGGGTACAGAAAGGTAGGGAAAAGGGAAGGAAGGCCAAGGAAGAAATAGAGGAAACTGAGGGGACTGGGAGAAGAGGGAAGAGGAAGGAAGCATGGAGGTAAGGGGAGAGGAGAATATTTGAGTGGTTTACAAGGGAAGGAAGGTAAGGAAGACGAAGAGGAAGAGGCTGTGGGAGCAGGACGAAGAGAGGAGGGGAGATGGGAAGAGGATGGGAGTGGGTAAAGATTGAAGTGAATGGAAAGGAGTTTTTGTGGAAATTAAAATGAAAAAAAATGATGTTGAGGAGGAGTAGGCTATGGAAGTAGAAAGAAGAGGGTACGGGGGAAAGAAGAGGATGGGGGAGGCTACCGAAGGAAAGGGAAAAGAGAAAGAAAACGGAAGAAATGAAGGAAAGAAAAGATATTCTCTCTCTCTCTCTCTCTCTCTCTCTCTCTCTCTACCTGTATCTTTCCCAACGCCGTCTTATCTCTTCTTCCCCTCTCTCTGCAATATTTCAACCCAACAACTCACCTGCTCACTCATTACCACAACCCATCGTTTTCCCTCCCTTTCACTTACTCACTAACTCACTCACTACGACATCCCCCCTCTCCGCCTCCCCTCTCCGCCTCGTGAATGAATAATTGCCTCACTAATGAATTCTGAATAACACTTCGTCTCATTAAGCTTGTTTATGAACGCCGGGCGTGACGAGAATAAATATTACATCCACACGATTGAGAGAGAGAGAGAGAGAGAGAGAGAGAGAGAGAGAGAGAGAGAGAGAGAGAGAGAGAGAGAGAGAGAGAGAGAGAGAGAGAGAGAGAGAGAGAGAGAGAGAGAGAGAGAGAGTCAAATATTTTTCATTAGGTCCTAAAATGGAAAATAATTGTTTCGCTTAGGCTCTCGTGACTTCCCCCCCCCCCCCTTTCGAGGAGGAGGAGGAGGAGGAGGAGGAGAGTGACTACAAGTAAACAGAGACATTTTATCCTGTTCACCACTCTGATACTAGACTTACCTCTCCTTGTGCGTCCATACTTCGAATAGACAGACAAACAGACAGACGGACAGACAGATGTAGACAGACAGACAGACAGGCAGGTAACCAGGCAAACAGACAAACGTAAACAGATAGATATAAGGTCAAGTGCGTGTTAGAGAGAACATCAGGCTCACCTGCTATCTAATTAGTAATCGAGTCATTGAATGTGTCAGTGACAGAAAACAGTGAATAAGAACTCAAGCAAACAGAAGCGTTCAATAAGGATAAGAAAACGAGTAGTGGAGTAGGACTGTCAGGAACACATGAGAGGAAGAGTAATTGAAATACACAAAGAAAGGAAAAGAAACGCGTGACTCACGAGAGGAAGAAGAAATAGAAAACAAAGGTAAAAAAGAAATCAATCAATGAAAGGCACTTATATTAATTGGAATTTTTCTTTCCTTCCTTCTCGACCTAACTATACCTTATCTGTGCTTAACTTACTTTATCTCACCTTGCTCCACCTTGTCTTACCTTACATTAGCACCAATTACCTTGCACGTAAACCTATAATTGCGTAATAGTGAGTGTGATTTTTTATCTTTCTTTACCTATCTCTAATCTCTCATGACCAGAAAAAAAACAGAGACCAGTCCACAGTGAGGTTCAGGCATGTCACGCCCTCAGGAGACACGACCTTCAGTGTGAGTGACGGTGAACAATCCTGCCGCCAGAGTGAGGTGTAGCAGCAGCGGTGGAAGTGGTGGCGGGAGGAAGGGAAGAAGACAAGGACGGAGAGGAAGGAGGAGGAGCCAAGCCATGTTCGTCGTCCCACCGCGGCTGTCCAAAACGACGAGGGCGCGGGTGGTGAGGACAGCGGCTGTGGTGGTGGTGGTTTGTGGGATCGGAACCTACAGAATTATGTGGGTATAGTTGGTCATTGGTTGCAGGTAGTGAGTGTGGATGAAAGAAAGTGCTAATGAAGGAGTCATCATACTCATTCCTCTAATTGTTCTGTGAGTTCTGCGGTGAAAAATTTAAGATATAAAAGTACTAACAGAAATTATACAAAAAGAGAGAGATGCTTAATAGAGACGTAATCATGAGGTTTATATTCTTTAATCTATCTGCAATATGTTCGTTATACAAAGGCAGAAAGGTATCAATTGTTGGAAAACGTTACGAGTATTGAGCACCACATAGATATTCATATATTATCTTATCAGCATTTTGTGGGCTCTATAAAATTAAGAAAGATATGTAAAGATGGAAAACATTGGGGAAAAGAACAAACACTAACATAAAAGTATTTATATTGTCTCTTCTCTCTCAGCAAAATATTTACTAAAAGGTCACATGAGCCTGATAATGGCCGCCAGTGTAGTAGTCAAATTTATTTCACCATCACGAAATATAGATTTAAGAAGTTTGGTATGCAGGATGAGAGGCAGACACACTGCAGGCATCCTTACCCTCACCTCTCACTGACGCAATCCATCTCCTTCCTCCCGCAGCACCCGGTCACTGCTGCACCTTGAGTTCTCCACAGGTGAGTCAAGGAGAGGCAGGTATATCAATTACGTTACCTTTCCTCCCTTCATTCCTTCTTGACTCTGCTTATACCTTACCTGTATTTACCTTATCTTACTTTACCTTTCCTTGCTTTATCTTGTCTGATCTTGCCCTACCTTACCTTATTTTACTCAACCTTCCCTTAGCCTACCTTATCCTAATTTATATCTAATAGAGATAAAAATGTACTTGGCATTTGAGAGATAATATTTGTAGACAGAAGTTATGAAACATGTGAGTGAGGGGGAGTGTGTGTGTGTGTGTATGTATTTGCAAGATGTGAGGCAAGAGAATAATTAGTGTTTTTACCTTCCTTTACACGCTGTGGAAATGCTGTTCAGTTACAAAGCGAGGCAATACGACTGACAAAGCAACATCTCATTCAAGTCCAGCGCCATTACAGGTGCATTAGAGAACGAACACAGCGTGTCACGTCGAGTTGTTTTCCCCGTAATGGTGGGATCACACATCCGCGATTTCGCTCTGCGACAGTTGGCGATTTTGAAAATTTCCGAAATCGGCATATACGCTCGACATCGTAGCGACGTCCCTGCGATTAGTCGCAATAGTCGCGTGATAAGTTCGCGCGACTTGCAAGTGCCGGCCCGTCGCGCAAACATTTTGAAATGTTCAAAATGCTGGGATCACACATTTGCGATTTCGCTCTGCGACGGTTGGCGATTTTGAAAATGCACGAAATCGTGGGAGCATCGCCATTGTCTCTGCGAGTTTGCCTCTGTTTCAACTCACAGCAACATGGCGAGGGAGGGTCGCTCGCCTATACGCACACGAGGGCCACAGGCGACGGGATGTCGAGGTGAATCGTGCGTGAATGCGCGCGACTGTGCGCAGAGAAGCCCAATTTTGTAAATAAAACCCGTTGCGACGGTTCGCGATGAACGCAGGGCCTGGCGACTATGCGCGACCGCCCCTCGTCTAGCCCCTCGACGACGCTCGATGTCGCACGCATGGTCGGGAAAACTTCGAGGGCGCGTCGCTGTACTACCCATATAGGCGGGCAACATTATTCGCACTCACTCTACCATTCATCCCCCACACACCACACATTATATATATATATATATATATATATATATATATATATATATATATATATATATATATATATATATATATATATATATATACACACACACACACACACACACACACACACACACACACACACACTAACTAACTAACTAACTAATCAGAAATTAATCTTGGCACCCTGCATATCCCGACGCTCTAACGCTAAGGTTATTATTTCGGGTGATCAACCTTATAGGTTTCCAATATGGTAAAATAATCCCCATCTGGCAACGCAAGTTGCTTGTGTCGACTCACATTTGATTATTTTGATAGTCAGTTAGTAACGAACACCCAGTGCTTCAAGTAAGTAGTAGCCCGTGCTACCCTCCCTTCCTGTCGCTGATATTGCTTTATTGTTTTTTGCTTCTAATTCAGCAGTTCTTAACTTGGGGGTCGTGATCTGGGAACGAAGTAAGTTGTTTTGAGTAATATTGGATTTTATTCGTATGGTGTAAGATTTTCTGCATGTTATACCGTATCTACAACTTTGGTAATAAATTGTAAGTGGAAAGAGTTTTACAATCTGTAATAACTTGCTAATAAGCTAATGAAGTAGTCAAGAGAAATACATTATAATTTTACTGTGTACTCTAGCTAATAATTTTACTGTGTACACTAGCTTATAATTTTGCATTTTGTTAAACCAGGCTATTATTTTGCATTTAGGAATACTATTCTATTATTTTGTATTAATGAACACTAAGCTATTATTTAACAGTTAGGAATACTATTCTATTATTTTGCATTCATGAACACTAGGGTATTATTTTGCATTCAGGAATACTATTCTATTATTTTCCATTCATGAATACTAGGCTATTATTTAGCAGTTAGGAATACTATTCTATTATTTTGCATTTATGAACACTAGAGTATTATTTTGCATTTAGGAATACTATTCTATTATTTTCCATTCATGGATATTAGGCTATTATTTAGCAGTTAGGAATACTATTCTATTATTTTCCATTCATGAATACTAGGCTATTATTTAGCAGTAGTTAGGAATACTATTCTAATATTTTCCATTCATGAAAACTAGGCTATTATTTAGCAGTTAGGAATACTATTCTATTATTTTGCAGTTAGTTAGTTAGTGCAGTTAGTTAGTTAGTGTGTGTGTGTGTGTGTGTGTGTGTGTGTGTATATATATATATATATATATATATATATATATATATATATATATATATATATATATATATATATATATATATATATATATATATATATATATAATGTGTGGTGTGTGGGGGATGGTTGGTAGAGAGAGCGCGATAGTGTTGCCCGCCTATGTGGGTCGTACAGCGACACACCCTCGACGTTTTCTCGACCATGCGTGCGACATCGAGCGTCGTCGAGCGGCTAGACGAAGGGCGGTCGCGCATAGTCGCCAGGCCCTGCGTTCATCGCGAACCGTCGCAACGGGTTTTATTTTCAAAATTGGGCTCCTCTGCGTACAGTCGCGCGCATTCACGTACGATTCACCTCGACGTCCCCTCGCCTGTCGCCCTCGTGTGCGTATAGGCGAGCGACCCTCCCTCGCCATGTTGCTGTGAGTTGAAACAGAGGCAGACTCGCTGAGACAATGGCGATGCTCCCACGATTTCGTGCATTTTCAAAATCGCCAACCGTCGCAGAGCGAAATCGCAGATGTGTGATCCCAGCATAAGTGGAACGTAACCTAAGGACATCAGCGTTCAAACTTCCTCTCCGTGGCTGTCACAGAAAAAAATAATGATACTCGTGAAATACATAGCATTCTGGAGGTAAAATGTAGCTCGTACTTTGCCTCATCACAAATACGGGAAGAAAACACATAGTTGTGTGAATGCTTTAGGCAGTACTGAATAGGCTCTCCGGAGATATAATGTAGCCCTTACCTTGCCTCATCACAGATACGGGAAGAAAGTGAAGAGTTGTATGTTTTGGGGGTATTGAATAGGCTCTAAAGAGATATATAAAAAATAAAAAAAACAGCTCATCCTTTGCCTCATCACAGATACGGGAGGAAAGGGTGAGTTGTATGTCTTTTAGACAGTACTGAATGGGTAACTTAACTATATCAACGTACAAATAAAAAATAATAAAATACCTCGGAAAGATGATGAGATGAGAGCACGATTGTCACCTCTAATCTCCTAACCACATGCAGCTTCAAAGAGCGCAGCAAGGCGCCTGTAGAGCCAAATTTGGGAAGTCTTTGCTATCTCCCTCTGCTTCATTGTTGGAGAAGCATATCGTTGTTGTTGTTTTTGCCTTATGGGGCTGGACGGGTAAACAATTAGGGGCTATTTTCCCTAGTTACAATTGCTTTTAGCCCGAACTAATTATGGGACGTTTTCAGTGCTAACATAAGCCATCTAGCGCTTATTCCGTCTCTTATGGACGGTTGTGGTAAAGATTCCTCCACACGTCCATAGGTAGGCTTTGTTGATGGCTCTTTTCCCCGCGTTCCAGTATTTCGTGACCCCAAAGTTTCGAGTGGCTTTCGGAGCTAATGTAGACCAATTGGTAGTAAATTTGTTAATGGTAGTGTTAAAAATTTCTTTATACTAATCTATACACACACACACACACACACACACACACATACATACACACATACATACAAACACACATTAGTAAACTTGCCCTAAAATTCAGTTTTAAAATCACCCTCAAAGCTTTAAGACGCGATACCGATCTTACATCTCCTTTAACATGATGTCAAAACCTAGAAAATCTAACCATGATTTTTCAACGTATTGTTTTACAGATTTAAATTCACAACGTTCCGGAGCGTGACAGATTACTTCGAAACATATTGCAGTGACCAGATCCTACAGAACAGTCTTCTAATGTTTTGTCCTAAATTTAAAACACAAAAGCGATCATTTTTAAACTTCTTGGCAAAATCTTAAAACACAAAACACATGTGTCGCGGGGCACCAGTGGCGCGCCTCCCCGGTCTTCTTCACCCCCCTCCGGACCCGAAGTAGCGGCCGTGCCAGCGAGAGTTTCACGCTACAGATTCAGCTACCAGTATGACGAAAACACCGAAATGGGAAATTCTCTCGTCTCGCCGGAGACAGACTAAGCCTGCAGCATGCACACATAAAGATTGTACCGTGGCTGGAAACCATTCTGCGTTAGGTTACTCGAGGATCTACAATTTTCACGGTGGAAAATATCAGGAAGTGAACTGAACATGTTTGCACATCTTGATAGGAGTTCAGTTTGCGCTTTCTGAAATGATCTTCCTATTTTGTTTGAGTGTATATTTTTTTGTGGAAATAAGTACACACCATAATGGTTGGAGTCAAGCCTCTTTTTGCCAAGTGTCTAATATTACTCAAGTGTACGGAGTTCGTTAAGGCCTCAAGAAAACAAGTAAAATTTAACATTGTGAAAGTGAAAGAAATTACTTTGACATTAAAAAAATATAGAAAATCAGTATCACAGAACGAATTATATGACGCCATAAACACTTCGAAAATGTTAATTGCATTTCTAATACATAAAAGATTGATTCATGTTTGTCAAAATTATTGTAATTAAATCCATGATATTACGAGAAAAGTTATTAAGCGTTTGGTGAGCTGAAACTGACATCTAATATGGTGCAGTTCAATGATAAAATTTCAAAAAGTTAAAAGTTATTAGTGTTCGGGAAATTCTTACGAAAGTTATAATTACTATCATTCACATCAATAACCTGTTCAGTGTCGATGCTAACGAGCATGAGGCTCGGTCACAAGGTGAGCAGGTAAAGTGATGCTGCTAGAACGACAAGCGCCTTGCTACGGGGGACTGAAAACGATATTAACAACCATTAGGCTCCATTGGGATGGAGATAAATAAAGAAAAAAGCTGCGCCGCGCGGCGGGGCAGTGAACACTATAGAGCGTGCTGTCTCCTCTTCAAAGGAAATGTGTCATTCTGTGAACCATAAAGGAATATTGGCGGCACCGGTGACAGTCTCTCCTCACGTCTTGCCTCGCAACGTCCCGGCGGACGAGGCTCGCCTGGCCTGCCTCGTCCGCCCGCCTCGCTCCCTCCCTCAGGCACGACTCCTCTGGGAGCCTCGACCCCTTCGCACCAGAGGAGGAGAAGGAAAGGATTTCTTTTTTTTTCGCCCCCAAGAGGGTGGATCGCCTCCTGGAGCTGCTGCAGTACCCACGCCTCCGCCACCGCCGCCGGTAGCGTCTGCCAGCCCTCCCTTCCTAGTGTTGTTTGCCTGAATGGTTGATTTTTACTCGTGGAAAATACACATAAACAATTTACCGAAGATAACAAAGGAAAGTATAGATATTTCTTGCTTCCTGTTCGTTCCCCATCATCGTTAGGATTTGAAAATCGTATGTGAAAAGTTGTGTGTATTTAATTCTAAGGGTCGGCGAGCCGCTAACAGCAAGAAATCCGATGCTGTCTTTCCCGCCAGATGATGAAGGAACCTTTATCGTAACGCATAGTGCCGCCGTCTGTCTGATCATGTCTGATTCTCGTCAGACATGGTCAGGCCGAATAATGGGATTTTCAGGATAGCTGAGGTTGAGCGATGATTTCAGCAACCGTCTACCAGTGAATACATTGTACTAGACGTGAGCACATTCCCCACGCAGAGGGCCATGATGCAGCGTGGCGACAGATTATGTAGCACACCCGACACAAATCACCAATCTGTCGCCATTATAATCATAGTTCCATTTTTCTCTTTTAAGTAGCGAAGAGGAACGTGCTTTCGTTGCCTCGTATTTGCTCTTCACGCTTTTCTCGACGAGCAGGAAAATAGCTGACGAGGGATGACGATGGACTGTGGCTGCAACATATGTAAATTCCATTAAATTACAGTATTCTACGCACGCCTCGAGGAATACAGAACAAGAGACGAGAGAGGGAAGATATGGAATAGGTCTTGTTGATTTGTTGTTCGCATGCTTTTATAAAAAATATCTTACAGTATATATCGTAGGTGCAGGAAATTTAGAGCCAACCACACTGAGCCCTTCTATTCATGCCTCCGATAACTATGAACATGAGGGACGGAGTGGAGATCATTTAATAGGTTTTGATGCATCAATCCGCATGTTATATCCTCTGCGCGGCTTGTGTTGAAAAATTAAATGAATCCCCACTTCAACGAACCCTTTTATGCATACGTGCCCGTGATGGTACAGACTAACAAGGGATGAGAGTGAAAGAGACATTGTTGGTATATAGTCTCCTCACTGCAATATATCCTGTCCACGCCAGCCCAAGCGTGTAACTCCGTGCCGGTAACTTCGCGCCCAAACCCTTTCCCTCGTGAGCACCGCCGCATAAAGTGATCCAACGGGTGCTGCATTATTCGCGGTGGAGAGTAATAGAATAATCATTGGAGTGAATAATCCGGTGTTCCTTTGTGGGTTGCTTTTTGGGTGGGTCGGTGCGTGACTGGCCCCGGCTTTGACTATTGATGGGTGTAATCTGTTCGTTCCTGTTCATATTGTTATCCGCGAAAAGTCTGGATTAGGGAAGAGAATGAAAGGGATGGGGCTTGACTGAGTAAGCTTCGTCTGATAACGTGGTGTGTGTGTGTGTGTGTGTGAGAGAGAGAGAGAGAGAGAGAGAGAGAGAGAGAGAGAGAGAGAGAGAGAGAGAGAGAGAGAGAGGGCGATGACCTGTTCATTTCCATTATGTTATTGTTCCTTGTTATATGCGTGTATACAGATTAATTAGTTATATAGTTCACGACATAAGACCCTCACTTTGTTTTTTTGTTCTATACCTCGCCCCATTGTTTTTGTGTCCATTCTTTATCTCAAGTCTCATATTTTAGAGTTCTTTCTTGTCGCAGGCCCTTGTTTCTCTATAACAGATTCATGCTTCTGTGCTTATCATTTTCCTCAGACCACGTCTAGTACAATGTATTCTTTCATGGGTTCCGTAGTAAACGTTCGTGTTTAACTAACTTGATTTTTTTCATTATATTTTTGAGGTGTTCGATGAAAGCAGATCAGTAGATATCATATATCTGGATTTTCAAAAGGCATTTGATAAGGTCCTCCACCAACGATTGCTCAGCAAACTATTGGCGCACGGTATCTCGGGTAACATTCACAATTGGCTTGTGGACTGGCTCTCTGAGCGGAAACAGAGAGTAGTTCTAAACGGTGTTACATCTAACTGGCTCGACGTCAGAAGCGGCGTACCTCAAGGATCAGAGCTTGGCCCCATGCTCTTCTTAATTTATGTTAATGATATCAATGATGGGCTCACTTGCAAAGTATCAAAATTTGCTGATGACACAAAAATTGCTAGTAAAGTAACTGCGACATTCGACGAAGAAGCTTTACAATCAGATCTAGATCGACTTGCACGTTGGGCCAATCAATGGCAGATGAAATTTAACGTTGACAAATGTAAAGTGTTGCACATCGAAAAAAATAACAATCGCGTTCGGTACGTAATGAATGGCAAACAACTTTCTGCAGTAAGTAAAGAAAAGGATCTTGGAATCACTATATCAAGCGATTTAAAGCCCGGTCAGCATTGTTCAGAGGTAGTTAAAACTGCAAACAAATTGGTTGGCTTCATCGGACGAGTCTTTAATAATAAATCGGAAAAAGTAATATTAAAACTGTATAATTCGTTGGTTCGACCTCGTCTAGAGTACTATGTACAGTTTTGGTCTCCCTACTACAGAAAAGACATAGAAAAGTTGGAACGGGTTCAACGAAGAGTAAGAGATGATTCCTAGGTTGAGAAATTTATCATATGAACAAAGGCTTAAAGAAGTAAATTTATTCAGTCTATCAAAACGAAGAATGCGAGGCGATCTAATAGAAGTGTTAAAAATGTTTAAAGGATTCAGTGATATTAATGCGGAAAATTACTTTACAATTGATCGATCAAATAGAACAAGAAGAAATCATAATTTGAAGATAAGTGGTAAAAGATTCTTGTCTTTGACCCTTGTGTTTACTATGACTCTCCTCTCCCTCAGCCTCCCGTTTCAGTGTCAAAGAAGAATCATGGGCAGTGCTGTCATTGCCCGTCGCCTGCCACCACCGATCATCTGCATAACAAGCGTGGTAGTCTATGAAGGGAAATAAACTGAACTGAGGCGCGGTGATCCTTAGGGGGAGGGGGAGGAGCGGGTATGTGTGTGTGTGTGTGTGTGTGTGTGTGTGTTTTGCCATTGTTTCTTAGGGAGGGCTTACTACTACACACGCATTAATTATTATTCCAAACACACACACACACACACACACACATCTAACCGTTTTCTCGCACAGATAAACTAATTCATTAAGTCACAGCTAAGTCTGACGCAACAGCTGTCACGTAGAAGCAGTGTTGTCGTCGCTATGTTTGTTTGTTTGTTGGAAGCTCATGAAGCGTTGCCAATACTGCCGCGTGAGGCATAATCAGCATGCAGAGAGGATAATTAGTGTTGTGGTAATTGTTTTCCTATTTTTTGGCGTGAACATAATGGTGCTAGTGAATGTGATCAGTGTCCGCTTATTGTTAGTCTTTTTAACAACCATAAGGTATTTGTCTCCATCATCAATCATATGGTTTTATTCTTCCATGTGTAACTTAGGCAAATGACCTCTGTCCGTTAGTGTATCAAGCTTATGGTCTTTGTCACCATTGTGTATCTCAAGCACATGATATTTGCCTATTCTGTGTATCTCAATCATATGGTCTTATTCTTCCATGTGTAACTTAAGCAAATGACCTCTGTCCTTTAGTGTATCAAGCATATGGTCTTTGTTTT
This sequence comes from Eriocheir sinensis, assembly GCF_024679095.1. Classification (NCBI taxonomy): domain Eukaryota; kingdom Metazoa; phylum Arthropoda; class Malacostraca; order Decapoda; family Varunidae; genus Eriocheir; species Eriocheir sinensis. Next base: position 3,798,930 of record NC_066573.1, on the reverse strand, counting down.
CCCTGTGTATCGCAGTGACATGGCCTATATTTCTGTCAGTCCTATGTCTCTGTGTCACTCAAGCATATGGTCTTTTTCGTCTCAGTGTATTTCAAGCATATGGGCTCTGTCTCCTCGGTGTGTGTGTGTGTGTGTGTGTGTGTTGGGGGGTGTTTCCTTTACAGAGACCTTGCTTCGGTAGCCTTCTGTACTTAATTCATAACGTTGTATAGAAATTATCGTCACGTCTTTAGTGTATTTATGGCATATTGTCTCAGTATCTCTGCGTACCAATGACGAAGGCTGTTTAATCGATCTCTCGGCAAGCCTCTGGACTTAGATAACAAACTTCCATCGATTTCCTGCAACATGATGCTATCTTTGGGTCTTTAATACATCTGCGGCACGTTGTGTGTGTATCCTCTGTGTATCTCTAGTTGAGGTTGTTCAAATTCTGGCCTTTCCTCGTAGCCTCTGCACACACACGCCAAACTAGTATCGCCAGGCTTCCCATCACTAGTTCAGCAGCGAGTTTCAGCGACGTAAGCAGCAACTTGCCGCTCGCCGAAGCCACTTGACCCCGAGACCCATGAAAGCTTTGCTCCTGATGGCAGCCCGGCCGGGCTGAGGAGTGTGCTTGTGGCTGCTTCACGCGCCGAGCATAAGTAAAAACGCCTCTCCAAACTCCCATGCAAGAGACTGCCACTTTGAACTTAACCAAGATACTTACGAATTCAAATTCACATGCAAGAGACTACCATTGCGATTTCAACCAAGAGACCACCGCTGCAGCCTCCCGAGCGTTAGCCTCATCATCCCTCAGTCATTTTTGTGGCGAGATTCTTTTTGGTCATGTTGTGAGCACCTACAATGTGAGCCGCTTGAGTGGAGCAGAGGACCAGGCGCCAGACACTTCCCCTTTCGGAAAACTCCTCTTGAGTATGATTTTCCAGCGAGCGTTGACCTGATTGTGACTGATGTCTTTACCTACTTACTGGCGATTGCTCTGTATGTGGTGTGTGTGTGTGTGTGCGCGTGCATGCGTGCGTGCGTGTGTGTGTGTGTGTGTGTGTGTGTGTGTGTGTGTGTGTGTGTGTGTGTAATAATAATAATAATAGGTTTATTAATATATAGCAGCCGTTAGGCTGAAAATATACAAATTAAAAATACAATAAAATAATAGTAAATAGGCTACACTAGAGGGAGGGAGAGGGTGGGGGGTGGTTTGGGAGAGCTAAAAATAGAGACATAAGGGAGAGGGAGGGTGGTGTTAAGGGAGCACTGAGAGGGTAGCGGCGAGGTGCTAATCTCCACCGCGGCCCTTTGGGTTTGACTGTCACTGGACATTGTTTATCATCCGCACCATCGCGGGCACTGTGCTACGTTTGTAACGGTCGGTTCGCGGGGCTCTGAAGGGGATGAGTATGTTGTGGTGTCTGGTCAAGCCGGTGGGGGGAGGGGCGTCGGGTGGCAGGAGGTGGCGGTGGCGAGGATGGTGAAGCAGGGAGATTCCGAATTTTCTGAGGGCGTCCTGGTGCCTGTCAGAGAGCCTCGGGAGACTCAGGGTGGTCAGGGCATTGTCGTAGGTGTGGTAGTCAGGGCCTAATATGACCCTGAATGCCCTCTTCTGTACCTTCTCAAGCTGCTGTTGTTGGGTGAGGGTAAGGGACGATGACCACGCCGGGGAGGCATACATGAGCTTTGGCAGTATGAATGATGAGTAAATACTGCACAGCTCAGCAGCCGGTGCCCCCAGCGTCCTGAGTCTACGCAGCATGTATAGCTTGTAGGAGGCTGCTCTGACGGTGTTGGAGACGTGGAGCTTCCAGTTGAGCTGATTGTCCACAGTGATGCCGAATAGTTTGGTGGACTGGACAACCTGGAGGTGGTGTGAGCCAATAGACAGCAGCGGAGGTGGCACATCTCTCTTGGACGTGCAAACGTGCATCACCATGGTCTTGGTGTGGTTGATAGTGGCACTGTTGTCAACCGTCCATGCCTGAAGGTTGTTGAGCGACGCTTGAAGAGGTGCATAGCCAGGATCCCTGTTGTTGACGGGGACGCCCAAGGTGCTGTCGTCAACATATTTCCAGCGATGCGGTGTGTCCATGAGAGCGTTGTTAGTGAGCACCAAGAAGCAAAGCGGACCAATTTTAGTGCCTTGCGGGACGCCACACGTCAGCTCAAGAGGAGGGGAGACCGAGCCCTGGGAGCGAACTATTTGCTGGCGTGCGCTGAGGAAATCAATTAGCCACGATACAATATTAGGGTGAAGCCCCAGCTCAGTGGCCTTAATAATGACAACAGTGTGGTCTACAAGGTCAAATGCTTTCCTGAAGTCGACAAAAACAAGGGCAAGGGAGGTGTCTCGTTTGTCCAGGTGGCTGTGTATGAAATCTAGAAAGCTGACCAGGCAATGAGTGGTGGAGGAGTGCTTCATGTTGCCAAATTGTTGGATGTCTATGAGGTTACTAATATCATCATAAGCCCAGTTAAAAATAAAATCTTCACAAATGAGGCTGGGAATGGGCGTGATGGCGATTGGCCTTAGGTCATTAAGAGACTGTGGGCTGGAAATTTTGGGGATGGGAGTGACAAAGGAAGTTTTCCAGTCGCTAAGGCAAGTGTTTTGTTTAAGTGAAGCATTTATTATGGAGCAAATGGGGGTGGCAAGTTCAGGGGCAAATTCCTTATAGATTTTGATTGGGAGGTCAGTGGGCCTGGTAGCTCTGTGCGTCCTTAATTTCTTTAATTTATTGAATACGTCAACCTCCTGGACGGAGTGTGTGTGTGTGTGTGTGTGTGTGTGACGGAGTGTGGAGATGTAAATCATTCCGATTCAGTGTGGGTGACATTGTTTTTTTGGAGCCAAATACTCGTTGCAAAGTCAACAATCGGCGCGCGCGCGTGTGTGTGTGTGTGTGTGTGTGTGTGTGTGTGTGTGTGTGAGAGAGAGAGAGAGAGAGAGAGAGAGAGAGAGAGAGAGAGAGAGAGAGAGAGAGAGATTGGGATAATCAGAGATTAATATCTTAATATTACGAGTTCTGCAGCATTCATTTTGCGGCACAGTCAAATGGGAGAGGTTAATGTGAATACCTTCAGACTTGGGCAAAATCTGGTCTCGGACTCGAGGCCACATTTTTTTTTTTTTTTCATTAGCTTCGGCCCCGATATCACCCCTTAATATCACCCATGGCTTTGGCCTCGATCTCGATGACACACGAATAGTATCAAGACGTAATGACATTTCAATAATATGGCTTTCCCCCTGTCTTGACCCCTCGTCTCCTGTCTCCCCCTCCATCCCTCCTCTACCGTCTTCGTCTTTCTGTCCCTGGCCTATTGTTGGGGCAAACGTTTGCAGTTCAGGTCTTCAGAAGACTGGAGGTGAGCTTTCAATGCCAGGGCAGCTGTTTGGAGTGCGCCTGGCTGCTCGCGGACTCTCCTTTTGTTGCTTCTTTTTTTTTTTCTTTTTTTTTTACAACAAAGGAGACAGCTCAAGGGCACAAAAAAAAGGAAACAGTAATAAAAAAAGCCCGCTACTCGCTACTCCTATAAAGAATCAAAAGAGGTGGCCGAAAGAGGGGTCAATTTCGGGAGGAGAGGTGTCCTTCTTGGTAATATTGTTCGCGGTAGCGAGTGATCTAAACGCTAATCGGTTCACAGGTAGAGAAAAGCAATATCCGTCCGGGTTGCTTTATTGACAAAAATCACACAGGTCATCGACATATACAAGACACATAAAAGAGGTGGTTGAGTGTATATGAGTTTGTAAAGATGTAGCGTAGTGTGGATGACATTGGAATGTAAGTGTATGTAGTAAACAATATGTATGAGTTAACAATAGGAGGACGAGGACGGACAGCAGAAGATAAACGAGTAACAAGAGAAGCTAACATTGATAACGCAACACGGAGAACAGGGAGACGAGACAGCGACAATGAAAATACATAGACGGCACAGGAGATACATGAAGAGGGGAGACGAAAACATTGACACGAATACACTTAATGAGTCTGTGCTGCAGCGCCACATTTTCTTGGGTCACCGGGGAAGCAGAGCACACGGCTTTCAGCGGTGGCTGCTACTATATGACAAGGAAATCCATCGACATTTTAATACGTTTATAATATTTTGTTGTAATCTCTATATTAAAGACCAAGAGCGAGGAATAAAAAGTTGAGACAGCATTTATGATGTTAAATGTATGTGCCACAAAAATGATGTACATAATATGTTACTACACTGTCTTCCAAACGCTAAGTCGTGGAAAATCAAATATATCGCCTCATCTTGTTAAGGCCTCGTTAGTCCTTCGCTTAACATAATTAAGCTTTGAGGCCTTTAAATTATGTTCAGCCTCAATTTCAGCCTCGTGGTTTCCTGAAGCAGCCAAGGGAAAGGCCCCAGCGCCATGTCTACTTTCCGTCAGTCACAGTTATTATATCTGATTAGAACACATTCCTGCAGCCTTATCACGGTGTTTCTTAGGTGAGCCAATGTCCTGTCCTGAGCCACCGTGAACTGATGGTTGATGTGTAAGCATGCATGCAGCCCCCGTGATGCTAATGTGCGTGGCTGGGCAGCGGTGCTCGGCTGGGGCGGCAATACTCGGCTGGCAGCACCCATGTAGACAGCCGGTGTTGGTCAGCCTATCATTTTGTGCGTAACTCGACCTATAAGATAGACAGTGCGCTTGTGTATTACTTAATAAGTTATGAGAAATTAGTGGCCTGTACCATATAAGAAAGGGAGAGACAGATAGACGGAGATACAGAAAGAAACATTCGGCGTGGTCATCCCGTGCACCTGCAGGTTTTTCCTGTCTAACCTGTCTGGCTAGGGGGGGGGGGGGGCGCCTGGATAGGTATATACGTGATCTTCACTGGATGCAAATATTTCCGCCAATAGCCTGCCTGCGCCGCCTTTTATTGCAGTAACGCGGCTTTGATTAAAAATGCTTTTCAGATTCCCCCGAAAACTGCACAGCGATATAATATCTTGGAAAAGTGCGCCGAGTTTAATTAGAGAACTCGGGCGGCAGGGATGTTTTATCACAACAAGATTCTCTTTTTTACTCGCACGCCGAGGGCGCCGTGTTTATATGAACGCACAACAATGGCCAAATTAATCCGCTTTAAATACAGTGAATATGTGAAGCTGGATATCGAAATTCCGGGCAGCGGCAGCGAGCGAGCGGCGGCCAAATTATTCCCTCCCCTACAACATCACCCCCCCCCCCTGCACGACCACTCCAATACACCCCATATTCTACTCGGTCGTGCCTTGTCCTGTCCTGCCCACTACTCCACTCCACTCATCTCCCCGTTCCTTCCCTTATCTCCCCTCCCATCCCCTCTCTTCATCTCCCTTCTCCCCTTCCCATCCCTGCACTGCCCTCCCTTAATCTACCCCGCCTTGCCAATGCCCTACCTAACCTTACCCTACACTTTTCTACCCTCCCTTTACCCATGTTCATAATTGCAGGGTCGGTGTTTTTTTCCGAGGTTGTGGCTCAGGGTTTAGGAATGGGTGCCTTTCCTGACATCACGCGGCGGCACTGAGGTTTAAGCCGCCTTGCCCTGGCTCTTCACTTCCAAGGCTTTGTGCTCTGACCTACTATATAATTCAAGACCACTGCAACCCTTGGAGTGACTAAATAACTGATGTTTTCCTGTTTTGCTTTTCCCCATATATTTGGAGCATCTCAACGGACATTGCATGTTTTCGGCTCTTCGGCTGAATCATATACGTAAAACAAAGTGTGCAGTAGCCTTTAAAAATAGGCGCACCATTATGAAGCAATAATAAAATGTGTTCCCTTCGCCCGCACCGCCAATACCAGCTCGGGGGTCTCGGTGAGTGAATTCTCCACTAACATTTCAGAATTTCCTCGGCGGGACTGTTGAAATACACGAGTGAGTGAAATGCATGCACCGCTGGCGACCTAAACCCAAACCTCGGGACCCAATTTTGCCTTTCTGTCCTCACCTTCGCCTCCGAGCAGGGATGAGCGGCGAGGCGTGCGTGTGACCCATTAGGGAAGGTCCATTCTTTCACCTCAGTGGCTGTGTGTGACGAGGACTCCGACACCAGGACAGAGCAAAACAGACCCGTAAAGACAACGCTGGTAAGGCAACATCGAACAACAAAACGAGGACCGCAGTTTATCCTTCCTTTCCTGCAAGATTCATTTGACTTAGGAGGATTAGTAGCTGCCAACCCTCCCTCCCCCTCTCCCTCCCTCCCTTCTTCTGCTTTCCCTACTCCCGCCCACACTCCATTCATCTTCCTTATCCTCCTCCTGTTCCTTCCGCCTTCCCGCATTTCCCTTCCCTCTCACCTCTTTTCTTGCCTTCTATTTACCTCTCTCTCTCTCTCTCTCCCCCCCCCCCACCTTTATGCTGTTTCAGTGCCTCCCGCAAGTGCATGGCGGATCTGACGGGGCAGGGGGGAGGGGGGGCGGCGTCCCCCTGCCTCAAGACAATCCCTCGTGGCAGGGGGCGGCGAGGTAACGTTTTAACAGTGAATTATTTTGCTTTCTTGAGCCATTGGTTATTGTCAGCGTTAGTGTTCTGTGAGGCTTTGTTGTCACTGTGTGTCCTGCTCTATTGAATTGCGGGTAATAAAATCAGTATTCCGCCTTATTGAATCTTGGTGTGTGTGTGGGGAGGGTTATGTGTGTGTGTGTGTGTGTGTGTGTGTGTGTGTGTGGGTATGGGTGGGTGCGCGCGCGCGACGTGTATAAATTATTTTTTTTACTTCTTGAATTTAAATAAGGTGGTTTGTTTTATGTTTCGTATCTATAGCAATACTTGTGCTTGTTAGTGAAGAAAAACAGATATAAAGTCATATAAAGAGAAAGGCAGACAGACAGACAGAGTGAGAGAAAGAAAATGACGATTTATGTGAAGGGAGTAAATCAGTAGAGAGAATAGATTGCAAAATAAATAAGGTTGCATCTTTTCATTTGTTTTCAGGAGTGAAATAACCGAGTGGATGTTTGCGACACTCACCATAGTAAGCCCAGGAAAGCAGCTGTAGCCCACGACAAGCAAAGGTGTGTAGTTCTTGTGCGTCGTGCCAGGGCGCAGTACGTACCTATCCTCTCCCTTTCTGGTTAGTGTCTGCTGTTGGTCTTTTCAGTATGCATTACTTCCCAAGTCATCATAAGCATCATCATCATAATCATCATAATCTGAGTCATTCTTAATAGTCACCGTATGACAAAAGCCTTTCCCAACATGTTCCACCTCAGTCTGTTTGTTGTAAGTGTACTTCATCCTGTTCATGAATATTCGCCCATCCACTTACCTGTTTGCCCATACCTCTTGGATTGGCTTCCTTTGTTATTTTGATTCTTTATCTTTTTTTTCTCGCTTGATACGACCTGCCCAAGATTCGCTACTTTACCACAAAATTGTAAAGTTAAAGTGGAGAGTGATACTGATTTTTTATATATATAAATATCATCATTATCGTATCCCTGTTTTTTTTTTTTTTTTTTGGCTATTGCTTGCGACACCAAATTAGTTTATTCCCATTTGCTTTGTTTACACCGCCAAAAGTTGTGCAAATATATAAACATAACGGATGGGATGCTGTGGAAAATGTATCCAAGTAGTATATTTTTTTGTATGTTGTAAAGTTTTATTGTGACGACCTGCCGTTTTTTTTATTACACACACACACACACACACACACACACACACACACACACACACACACACACACACACACACACACACACACACACACACACACACACACACACACACACACACACACACACACACACACACACACACACACACAGGTTTATTTCCTCCACAATAAAAAAGTAAATTTCAGTTTCTTTCGATATTTTGTCACGGGTCTTCGTCCTCCTGATCCTCCTCCTCCTCCTCCTATGTCTCCTCCTCTTCCTCCTTCTTTCGCATGGTGTGTATTTACCTGTATTTACCTGTTGACAAGTACCGTACAGGTGTATGACGTAATTGCTGTCCGCCCGTCACCTCCTGTCTCCTGCCTTTGTAGGTACTCTGCCTCCACTACCGACTCCCGGCGCCTCTTTTATGTAGCCTTCCTCTTAGTGTAATCGCTAATGTCCTTCTTCGTTAGTACCCGCCATGCACTCTCTCTCTCTCTCTCGTAAATTGCCGCTATTCACTGCCCATTCATTTATGTTCTCGCCGTTAATTCAATAAAGTGAAAAATAGTGTCCCGTGACCACCAGCCGACCAGCAGCCCAGGTGATAAATTTACAGGTGACGTTTATAGACGGAATGAATCAGACGGTTGTTGTGTGTAGAGGCGCAGGGTTAGGGGGGGGAGGAGGGGAGGAAGGGGGGGTGTTTTGTAGCTGTTGTTACGTTTTTTGGTGTGTATTTTTGTTTCTTGTCTCATTTCATTTTCCTTATGAGAGGGCAAGGAGATTGGAAGACTGGATTTTTTTTTTCCTTTGTTGTTGCTGCATCCTTGCCCGTTCTTTTTCTTTTCTTCTTTTTCGTCGACTTTTTTTTTGGTGTTTATTCTTAATCGCTATCACCAGCATTATCTGCTTGCACTTGTTTATTATGCTTTTTGTTTTTCTTGCTGTCTGTTCACGTTCCTCTATTTGTTCATATTCTTGTTCTGCTTCTTTATCTTCTTAGTCTCTCTTTTCGTCTTCATTATCATTACCATCATCTTTTTCTTTTTCTTCTTTAACTTCTTTTTCTTTTATTCTTCTTCATCTTTATCATCTTCGTCGTCGTCGTACTTTGGGGGAAAAAAGCGAACAAGAGGAACGAACGGATGTTTTTTTCTTTTTTCTTTTTTCTCCTGTTGTTTTCGAGAGCGAGTCCCTGTTTGCAGTCCATTAATTCCTGAGCTGTATTTTTCCCTTTCCATAATTTATCGCCCCTGAAGTGCTTGGAACACGGTGAGTCTTTGTTCCTTCTCTTTTTTTTTAGCCTCTTCCCGCTCACCCTCACACACACACACACACACACACACAAACACCTGCCTCTCTCATCCCTCATCCCCCCCTCCCGTTAGTACTTTCGTAATGGCGCATGCAAGTTCTATATTCTCAAGTACTGTCAAACATCCTCGCTCTCATCCTGTTTGGAGTTCATCTTGACGTGTGTCTTTCCGTCTGTCACATCAATATTTCACTGCCTCTCGAGTGTTTGTTCCCTCGGTAATAATACTTATCATGATGTCATCCACCTCACTCCTCTTTTCTCCTTTCCTCTCCTCTTCAACTGCTTCATCTGCTCCGTCTCGTTTAGTCTCTCTCTTATGTTTTTCTTATTGTTAGATAGTTTTTCTTTTCTTCTTCATGTCTCTCACCCCTTTCCTTCCTTCATCACTCCCATACCTTCTTTCTTTCTCTCCCATTCCCTTCTAACTTGTTCTCACTTCCATGTTTTTTCCCCTCTCGAATCCCTATTTTCTACCCTTTCCGTTTCCTACCGTCCATATCTCCTATTGTTTTATATTATTCACCTCATATTTTTCCTTCCCTTCCCATGCCTTTCCGTTCCGTTCCGTCCCGTTCTCCCCCTGGCCTTTCTTTCCCATCCCTACCTTTCCATCTCTTCCCTTTAATATGTGTTCATTATTTAGTATCAGTCCACCTCTCTCCCTCCTGCCTCATCCCTTCCCACCCTTCACCTCCTCCTCCACGTTCTATTCCTTTGTCTCCCTTTCTGATCTCTCACCTCCTTTTTCGTCCCTTTCCCTCTTATGTCTCCCCTTCCTTTCACTTTCTTTACTTTCCCTTCCCGTTGCATTATGTCCCTTCCCTCTCTTCCCTTCTCTTCCATCCACTCCATCCTCTCATCTCCCCACACCTCTTCCCCACTTGTAGACACCACCCGACAACCATCTGACCTGCACCCAACACGCTTCTCTCTGATCCTTGCTTTACCTGAAGAGTCTTTGCTGCTGCCTGCCCGGCCAACTTTACCTTGATGCCCCCTCAACCCACCCAAGGGAGACAAGGCCGTGACGCTGAGCAACACGAAGTAGCGGAAAGTTTTGACAGGAAGAGTCGGGGAGCATGAAATCAACGGCTCTGAGTCAGTGGCTACACCCAACACGTTCAGTTATGCAGGCCTATGGGCATATTCATCTTGTTGATTTCCTCTCCGTAATTATGGCGCAAAAGAAGAGAATGATTAAATTGGAAGTGAAATACGTGAAATTTAACGCAAGCTAAAATATGTTTAGAAGATGAAAGCGTTTTTGTAGTATTAATTGATATATCTAAGTAAGAGAGAACTTGAAATTCAGCAGTTAAATATTTCTTTCGGACCCTCACTGGAAATAGCCCAAGACGAAAAAAAAACACTACTTTGGTAATCTTGATCGACAATGGCAAGGAACGTAAGAGCATGATGACGTAAGACTCTGCGAACCGGAACTTAGAGAAAATAAAACTATGACACTCATGACGCCGGATTTTTACGATCTACTAAACTATAGCATCATTTCTTTTTTTTACAGCAGAGGAGACAGTGCAAGGGCGTAATAAAAAGAAAACAATAATGAAAAAAAAGGCAGCAAAAAAAAAAAGCCCGTAGAAAAAAAGCCCGCAGAAAAAAAGCCTGCAGAAAAAAAGCCTGCAGAAAAAAAGCCCGCAGAAAAAAAGCCTGCAGAAAAAAAGCCCGCAGAAAAAAAGCCTGCAGAAAAAAAGCCTGCAGAAAAAAAGCCCGCAGAAAAAAAGCCCGCAGAAAAAAAGCCCGCAGAAAAAAAAGTCTGCAGAAAAAAAACCCGCAGAAAAAAAAGCCCGCAGAAAAAAAAGCCCCCAGAAAAATAAGTCTGCAGAAAAAAAGCCCGCAGAAAAAAAGTCTGCAGAAAAAAAGCCCCCAGAAAAAAAAGTGCAGAAAAAAAGCCCCCAGAAAAAAAAGCCCGCAGAAAAAAAAGCCCCCACAAAAAAACCTGCAGGAAAAAAACCCGCCGAAAAAAAGCCCGCAGAAAAAAAAGCCCGCAGAAAAAAAAGTCTGCAGAAAAAAAACCCGCATAAAAAAAAGCCCGCAGAAAAAAAAAGCCCGCAGAAAAAAAAGTCTGCAGGAAAAACCTGCAGAAAAAAGTCTGCAGGAAAACCTGCAGAAAAAAGCCTGCAGAAAAAAAGCCTGCAGAAAAAAGTCTGCAGAAAAAAACCTGCAGAAAAAAGCCCGCAGAAAAAAAGCCCGCAGAAAAAAAGCCTGCAGAAAAAGCCTGCAGAAAAAAGCCTGCAGAAAAAGCCTGCAGAAAAAACTGCAGAAAAAAAGCCTGCAGAAAAAAAGCCCGCAGAAAAAGCCTGCAGAAAAAGCCTGCAGAAAAAAAGAAAAAAAAAGCCCGCAGAAAAAAGCCTGCAGAAAAAGCCCAGAAAAAAGCCTGCAGAAAAAAGCCTGCAGAAAAAGCCCAGAAAAAGCCAGAAAAAAGCCCGCAGAAAAAAAGCCTGCAGAAAAAGCCTGCAGAAAAAAGCCCAGAAAAAAGCCTGCAGAAAAAAGCCTGCAGAAAAAGCCTGCAGAAAAAAGCCTGCAGAAAAAAAGCCTGCAGAAAAAAGCCTGCAGAAAAAGCCTGCAGAAAAAAGCCTGCAGAAAAAAGCCTGCAGAAAAAGCCTGCAGAAAAAAAGCCTGCAGAAAAAGCCGCCTGCAGAAAAAGCCTGCAGAAAAAAGCCTGCAGAAAAAAGCCTGCAGAAAAAAGCCCGCAGAAAAATAAGGCTGCAGAAAAAAAGCCCGCAGAAAAAAAGTCTGCAGAAAAAAAGCCCCCAGAAAAAAAAGTGCAGAAAAAAAGCCCCCAGAAAAAAAAGCCCGCAGAAAAAAAAGCCCCCACAAAAAAAAGCCCGCAGAAAAAAAACCCGCAGAAAAAAAAGCCCGCAGAAAAAAAAGCCCGCAGAAAAAAAAGTCTGCAGAAAAAAAACCCGCAGAAAAAAAAGCCCGCAGAAAAAAAAGCCCGCAGAAAAAAAAGTCTGCAGAAAAAAAACCCGCAGAAAAAAAAGCCCGCAGAAAAAAAAAGCCCGCAGAAAAAAAGCCCGCAGAAAAAAAGCCTGCAGAAAAAAAGCCCGCAGAAAAAAAGCCCGCAGAAAAAAAGCCTGCAGAAAAAAAGCCCGCAGAAAAAACTCGCAGAAAAAAAAGCCCGCAGAAAAAAAAGCCTGCAGAAAAAAAGCCCGCAGAAAAAAAGCCCGCAGAAAAAAAGCCCGCAGAAAAAAAGCCCGCAGAAAAAAAGCCCGCAGAAAAAAAGCCCGCAGAAAAAAAGCCCGCAGAAAAAAAGCCCGCAGAAAAAAAAGCCCGCAGAAAAAAAAGCCTGCAGAAAAAAAGTCCGCAGGAAAAGAGCCCGCAGAAAAAAAGCCAGCAAAAAAAAAGCCCGCAGAAAAAAAGCCCGCAGAAAAAAAGCCCGCAGAAAAAAAGCCCGCAGAAAAAAAAACGCAGAAAAAAAAGCCCACAAAAAAAGCCCGCAAAAAAAAATCTCCGTGACTCAATAAATTACTGAGAACAGGTCGACCTTCCTAGAATCCAACCCCTGGAACACTGACGGGAGCAACACGTTAATTAATTTTAGTGTTAGCAAAAAAGCAGTATTCGGAATGGCTGACTCACGTATATCTTTTCACAGATTTTTTTTTTATTCTTCCTATGGTGTTTTCCTTGCTGTAATCCATGTATATTCCGCCCCCTCCTCCACCTCCTCCTCCTCCTCCTCCTCCGCCCCCCCCCCTCCTCCTCCTCCTCCTCTTACTGCTACGCCTTCACTCCTCCCTCCTAATCCTACTGTTGCTTCTCCACCCCTTTTTTTTTTTTTTTTTTTTTTTACAACAAAGGAGGCAGCTCAAGGGCACACAAAAAAAGAAAACAATAATAAAAAAAGCCCGCTACTCGCTGCTCCTAAAAAAGAAACAAAAGAGGTGGCCGAAAGCAAGATCAAATACGGAAGGAGAGGTGTCCTGATGCCCTCCTCTTGAAAGAGTTCAAGTCGTAGGCAGGAGGAAATACAGATGAAGGAAGATTGTTCCAGAGTTTACCAGCGTGAGGGATGAAAGAGTGAAGATGCTGGTTAACTCTTGCATAAGGGGTTTGGACAGTATAGGGATGAGCATGAGTAGAAAGTCGAGTGCAGCGGGGCCGCGGGAGGGGGGGAGGCATGCAGTTAGCAAGTTCAGAAGAGCAGTCAGCGTGGAAATATCGATAGAAGATAGAAAGAGAGGCAACATTGCGGCGGAATTTAAGAGGTAGAAGACTATCAGTATGAGGAGGAGAGCTGATGAGACGAAGAGCCTTAGCCTCCACTCTGTCCAGAAGAACTGTGTGAGTGGAGCCCCCCCACACATGAGATGCATACTCCATACGAGGGCGGACAAGGCCCCTGTATATGGACAGCAACTGTGCAGGGGAGAAGAACTGGCGGAGACGGTACAGAACGCCCAGCCTCGAGGAAGCTGATTTAGTAAGAGATGAGATATGAAGTTTCCAGTTGAGATTTTGAGTTAAGGATAAACCGAGGATGTTTAGTGTTGAGGAAGGTGATAGCTGGGTGCTGTCAAAGAATAGGGGATAGTTGTTTGGAAGATTGTGTCGAGTGGATATGTGGAGAAACTGTGTTTTTGAGGCGTTGAAGGACACCAGGTTCTTCTTGCCCCAATCGGAAATAATAGTAAGGTCTGAGGCTAAGCGTTCTGCAGCCTCCAGCCTTGAGTCGTTAAGTTCCTGTGGAGTGGGTCTTCTATTAAAAGAAGTTGAGTAATGCAGAGTGGAATCATCGGCGTAGGAATGGATAGGACAGTTCGTTTTGGAAAGAAGATCATCAATGAACAACAGAAAAAGAGTGGGAGATAGGACAGAACCCTGTGGGACACCACTACTACCCACTACCTACTCCTTTGTTTTTAGCACTTCCTCACCTGTCACCACTTTCCTCTCTTCTTTAGCCTCCTCTTCCTCCTCGTCCTGCTCCTCCTCCTCCACCCACCCCCCTCCCTTCCCACATACTCCTCCATTCTCTTCATCACCTCTCGTTCTCCACCTCGCGGCCATAATCCCAAGAGCTTCAAAAACTTTTCCCTCCTGGGCGCCCAAAGATAAGAGTCAGCCGCTGGGCATCTAAATTAATAATAAAGAGAATCAATTAAGATGGACCCACATACAAAACTTCTCTTTTTTTCTTTCCCTCTCTCTTTTCTCTTTTTAGGCGGGTGAGAAACTTTTTTCCTTTCATGGAGTCGAAGTTTAATTCCTGGGATATCCAGATTGTGCTGCGGTAATGACTCTTGTGATTAATGTGAACGGAAATGAAGGGGAGCAGGAAGGAAGAATAGCTAGAGGAGGAGAAGGAGGGGGAGGAAGATTATGGGGAGGGAAGAACAGAGGTAGTGGTCCATAAAGAAAGAGGATGATAGGAAGTTATGGAAGGAAGGGAGATGGATGGAGAAACGGGAAGAAGAAAAAGAAGGAGCAATATTAAGAGGAGGAGAAAGATGGGAAATGAAGAGAGGTGAGGGAAGGTTAAGGGGCTAAGAAGGAGAGTGACGAGTAAACAGAGAGAGGGAGGGTGAGCAGAGGAGAAGAATGAAGAATGAGTCGAGATGTGAAGGGATGGAGGGGAGAGGGAGCAAAATGAGCAACAGCAAGAGGAGGAGGAGGAGCGTGGCGGGGTCCTGGACAATGCCTGTGTTGACATGACTAAATTAACTCGTTATTTAATCATGAAAGTGCCGGGAAGAGACGGTGACGGAGTGTCTTCTTGCTGGCTTATTTCTTTTATATCTTTTCGAGAGTAGGAAGGCGGCGTTTGCTTACACACACACACACACACACACACACACACACACACACACACACACACACACACACACACACACACACACACACACACACACACACACACACACACACACACACACACACTAACCTGCGCGATGGAGTAGAAGAAAAAAATATCACAGGTTATAGGGTTTGAAGAGGAGTCACTTTTGTTACAGCCCGAATCAACCTCACTACGGGAAGAAGGAAGGTACAGAGGGAAGGAAATAAGTAGTGAGAGAAGGAAGGGAGGGAGGGAAGGAGGGCAGGAAGGAAGGGAAGGAAGGTGGGAGGGAAGGAAGGCAGGGAGGGAAGGAAGGTAGGAAGGTCGGCGGGAAAGAATATAGGGAGGGAAGGAAGGGAGGAAGGGAAAGAAGATAGGAAAGAAAGACAAGTAGGAAGGGAAGGAAAGGAGGAGGGAAGGAAGGTTGGAAGGGAATAAATGTGGCAGGGAAGGAAGGTAGGGAAGGAAGGAAGGTGAGGAGGGAAGGAAGGAAGGGAAAGAAGGTAGGGAGGTAAGGAAAGGAGGAATAAAGGAAATTGGAGAGGATGGAAGGTAGGGAGAGAAAGAAAGGAATGAAAGAAGGAAGATAAAGAAGGAAGGTAGGGAGAGGTGAAGAGAAAAATACAAAGGACTTTATTTTTTTATTTTTTTTACGTGTTCGCCTATAGCGCCGGTAGGCTTTCTTCAGGGGCCTGGTGGTCGGCCCAAGCCCGTCATGGCGCAGGCAATTTTTATAGTGGCGTCATTTATTCTTGGCTCATGCTGCCCCCCGGAACTCATTCTTGATTCACTTGGACGGTTTCTTCTAGAGTCCGAGTTGATGGGTGTTCTTCAGGACAGCATGTGGGTAGTCTTGGGCCACTCGGCGGTGACTGAAAAATCCCAGGTGGTAGCGTGCGGATTCGAACCCTCGTCGTCCATCACTCGGTGAATGCGGAGCCCGCACGCTAACCACTCAGCCACCGCCTACCCACACATAGCAGTGGATTAATGTGTAGGAAATGCAATAGGACTTTCAACCCTCAATATGTCTTCCTTGCAGACCATAAATTATAGAGAGATGATGAAATATGGAGCACCTCAGGAGAGGAGAGGGACCACCCTGCCTAATCTTATGCCTCCTTAAATATATATGTATCGCCCAACACACACGTATATCGTATCCCAACTTTTGCTTCTTATTTTTTTCTTCCCCAACAGCCACTCATTTTACTTAATGCAGCCATTCCTTCCCTTTCCCCTTTTTTCGTTTCTCCTTTCCCCTCAGTTATCTTTTCCCTTTTTTTCCTTCCTTTCACTGAAGCTCTTGTCTCTTCAATTCCTCTTCCCTTTCTCCTTCTTGTTACCTCCTCATCCTAATACTACTAGTACTCCCTTCACTACCCCCTCTCCCTTTCTTCACTCCCTTCCTCTCGGTTATCTCCTCTCATCTTCCATTTATTCTCCCCTCTGTCCCTCCCTTTCCTAATTTACCTAGTTCTCTTCGTGCCAAGTCCTTCTCCTCCTTCCTTTGTTCTTTATCTTTCTTTTCTCCTTTGCTACTTTCCTCTTCCTCAGGCTCCTCCTCCTCCTCGCCCCCTCTGGCAGGCATTTCCCCGTTGCTCCCCATCAGCCGAGATTGAACAAAGTTTTACCGACTCTTCCACAAACAATAGTGGCAAACTTGTGCCGACTTGGCCACTGCCGGGGGTAAGGGATTGGCTCAGGGTGTGGGTTGGGTGGTGGGTGGATTGGTGGGTGTAGGGGAGGAACGTCGGCGGGGGGTGAACGGCGGGGGGTTGTTTAATCTCGCATATCAAACTATTGTTCTCTGCTAATTTCCTTGGTGGTGGTGATGGTGGTGGTGGTGGGAGCGATTTTTGGTAGTGATGGTAGTGGTTGCGTTGGTCCTATTGATACTTCAAGTGCTACTGCGGGTCTTGTCACTTTAAATTACTACTACCACTTCTACTACTACTACTACTACTACTACTACTACTACTTCTACCACTACTACTACTACCACCACCACCAAACCCATGTCACTGGTGTTCAAGTGTGATAATCCAATTACTACGCGTTCCCACTTCAGTTTGTGCAACTTCCCAAAATCACTTCCCCAATTAATCCCTCCCATAAATCTTAACAACCATCATAAAATAAAAACCTCTTCGCTGTCTCGTTTCGTCAATTCATTTACTTCGGAGCTCCGTGCCATAACGTTGTTGCCGCGGGCTTGCTCCTCCTCCTCTTCGCCTAGTTGAAGCAGTTTAGTCAGAGTTCCGCTTCTGCTTTTTTTTCTTTTCGTTGTTGAAAGTTTCTCCTCGTCGAGGCGCTGCGAGTTGGGGCGAGGAGAGGCTGCGAGAGCAATGCAGTAATATTTCTCCTGCCTTCAGTGCTTCCTCCTCCTCCTCCTCCTCGTTCCCAAGATCTTGCCTTTGTCTTTAATTACGAAGGTTTGCGTTCAGGTTAGTTTGTCTTCTTTTGTTGCTGTGTTCTCCTCCTCCTCTTCAGCTTCCTCCTCCTCCCCTTCCTCTTCCTCTTCTCCTCCACCGCCTCCTCCTCCTCTTCCTCTTCCTCCTACTACTACTACTACTTCTACTACTACTACTACTACTATTATTACTTACATCCCCATTGTACTCCTCCTCCCATCCTTTTACTTATGCTGGGATCACACATCTGCGATTTCGCTCTGCGACGGTTGGCGATTTTGAAAATGCACGAAATCGTGGGAGCATCGCCATTGTCTCTGCGTGTTTGCCTCTGTTTCAACTCACAGCAACATGGCGAGGGAGGGGCGCTCGCCTATACGCACACGAGGGCGACAGGCGAGGGGACGTCGAGGTGAATCGTGCGTGAATGCGCGCGACGGTACGCAGAGGAGCCCAATTTTGAAAATAAAACCCGTTGCGACGGTTCGCGATGAACGCAGGGTCTGGCGACTATGCGCGACCGCCCCTAGTCTAGCCGCTCGACGACGCTCGACGTCGCACGCATGGTCGAGAAAAAGTCGAGGGCGCGTCGCTGTACGACCCATATGGGCGGGCAGCACTTCGCGCTCTCTCTTACATCCATCCCCCACACACCACACATTACATATATATCAACCTTATAGGTTTTCAATATGGTAAAATAATCCCCATCTGGCAACGCCAGTTGTTTGTGTCGACTCAAATATGATAGTCGGTTAGTAACGAACACCCAGTGCTTCACCCACCCGCTTCAGCAATCACCACAATAAACACCCCCTTCAGGGCGCCGCGAACCGACCGATTCAAACGAAGCGCAGTGCCGGCGATAGTGCGGATGATAAACAATGCCCAGCAGTGATAGCCCTGTTAACCCAAAGGGCCGCGGTATAGATTAGCACCTCGCCGCCATCCTCTACCTGACCCCTTCACACTACCCTCCCTGTCTCTTTTGTCTCTATTTCTAGCTTTCCCAAACCACCCCCCCACCCTACCGCGCCTTTAGCGTAGCCTATTTAGTATTTGTTTATTGTATTTACATTTTGTATATTTTCAGCCAAACGGTTGCCATACCTTAATAAACCTATTATTATTATTATTATTATTATTATTATTATTATTATTATTATTATTATTATTATTATTATTATTATTATTATTATTATTATTATTATTATTATTATTATTACACATAATCGTATGGTGACAGGCGTACTTAAACGAAGTATATGAATGCTGCATCACTCATCACCATCACCACAATCATCACCATCACCACAATCATCACCATCACCACAATCATCACCACCTCATATTACTACATCATTACTACTAATTAACAAATCTAGAATGACGTATAACTACCATCAATATTATCATCACCACCACCATCACTACCATCACCATCATATCCACCCCCCTCCACCTCCGCATCCATATTCCTTCATTCCTATCATAAATGAACTAACAGAACCAAACTGTCCAATTATCTCTTGTCTTTACACTCGCCATTTACTTTTTATATATTTTTCTTCATATTGTATTAACGACAAAACGTTACTTTCATGTTTTCTTTTTCCTTTCCCCTCTTTACTTTTTCCTGTGTACCATTTCGTATATAAACTCTTTTATTTCATTCCCCAGGCGCCATTTCCTTGCATTTTGGTATTCTTCCTGATTATTTTATTTTATTTATTCGTTTATATTTTGATTTTCTGTTTGCTTCACTTTTTTTCCGTGTAGCTGTTTAGCCAAAAGTTCGCCTCAGTCGCCCCCATCCATCTGTTCTCTTGTATTCTGGTTCTTTTCATAGTTTTTAATTTTTGTCATTCTTCTTTTAACTTTCCAGCATTTATTGTTTTCTTTTTTTCTTGCTTCACCTTTTACCAAGTCTTCGTTTCTCCACAAGCTCGCCTCAGTCGTCCCCTTCGCGGCGTTGTCTTGTACTCTGGTTCTTTTCCTGGTTATTTCGTTTTATTTCCAAGTTTTTGTGTGTTCGTGCGGCCTCCTTTTTCTGTTCGTCTTCAGTGTGTCAGTTTATTTATAGGCGCGGCACTGCAGGGGCGTATGCGGGGAGATGTATGTTATCATTCTCTTCCTTTTTTTCGCTTTTTTTCTCTCTCTCCCTCCATGTTTTTGTCTTTTTATATACAGGAAGTAAAAATGAGGTAGTGAGTCCCGCCCAATTATTTTACAGGAATAGCAAGACAACCACTACTATTCTTTCCTTCCCCTTCCTCTCTTCCTCCCTCCTCTTCTCGTCTTTCTTATCCTACTTTTCTCTTACCTCTCCTCCCCCTCTTCCTCAGTCTCTTCCTTTGTTCACCGTCACCTTTCCTTCATTTCCCTTCTCTCCCTGTCTTTCCATCCCTTCCTGTACCTCTCCACCTCCCCTCGCCATTCTCAGTACCTCCTCACATAGCCTTCTCTCTTTTTCATTCCCCTACTTCTTCTCTTCTCCCCTTCATTACTTCCATCTCTCAGTTCCTTCCTTTCCCCTTCCTTTCCCTTCCTCTGCCCCTCTCTTCATTTCTCCCTCCTAACGCATACACTGTTCCTCGTCCTCCTCCTCCTCCTCCTCCTCCTCCTCCTCCTCCTCCTCCTGCTCCTCCCTCCTCCACCTCCTCCTCCTCCTCCTGCTTTCACCATCAAGAAGGAGATTAATAATAACTTTTCTTAAACTGTGTAATTTTCTCGTGAATTTTTAGTTAATTCGGTGAGGAAGGAGTATTTTGCTTCCTCACCTCACTCATTCTCGCCTCCTCCTCCTCCTCCTCCTCCTCCTCTTACTCTTCCTCCTCCTCCTCCTCTTTTTTTTCTTGTTTCTTTCCCTCCTTTTCTCTTGCTTCCTAATACTCTTTTTTTTCTTGTTCTTCTTCCGCCTTTTTCGTCCTTCCCTTTGCTCTTTATCATCTTCCACTTCTTCTTTCTCTTTCTCTTACTCATCGTTGTCCTCCATTCACCTCCCCTCGTTCTTGCATTAGTGTTACATTCTCTCTCTCTCTCTCTCTCTCTCTCTCTCTCTCTCTCTCTCTCTCTCTCTCTCTCTCTCTCTCTCTCTCTCTCTCTCTCTCTCTCTCTCTCTCTCTCTCTCTCTCTCTCTCTCTCTCTCTCTCTCTCTCTCTCTTAGTAAAACAACGAGTTCATTATATGTGTGTGTGTATGTGTGTGTGTGTGTGTGTGTGTGTGTGTGTGTGTGTGTGTGTGTGTGTTTGCCTTGTTTATATGCAATAGCTCGTTTATATAATCCAGACTCAACTTGTAAACATCACTTCTGTCATTCACGATAAATAAAAAGATTTGGCAGGCACATTTATATTTTTTCTATTTTACTTAATCCTTTTAGCTCGGCATGGCAGGGAGGCTGCTGCGAGAACACACGTGTACCCTCAGAGAGAGAGAGAGAGAGAGAGAGAGAGAGAGAGAGAGAGAGAGAGAGAGAGAGAGAGAGATTTGCGAGCGTCCATAAAAGTAACATGCTGGAAAGCCTTCAAATAATATTACCTACACCCGGTCGAGTACACATTGCAGTGCGTATGTGTGTGTGTGTGTGTGTGTGTGTGTGTGTGTTACAGGCCCCGCTCGAGTTTCGTTTCTCGTCCTTGCCAGATTTGATCGTTTCGTATTACAGTTGCGCGTTTGCAGCAGTTTCATTTTGCTATTCATTTTCATTCCTAAACGTAACGTGCGAGATAAACGTTCGCTCGCCTTGCAGTGTTTCTTGTTGAACTCACCCTATTGTCTTCCCTTCTTCCTTCCTTCCTCCCTACTTGCCTTCGTTCTACCGTGTGTATAGAATCCTTATACCTTTCCCCCTTCCCATGTTCCTCCTCCCTTCAATTTCCTTCCCTCCTCTCTTGCCTCTTCTTCCTTGCCGCATCTCTACCTTTCATCACTCCGTCTTCCTCCTTCTCCTTGCTTCCTTTCTTTTTTTTACATCAATTATATGGCTCAATAGCAACAAAAAGAGTACAAAAAAAAGCCCGCTACTCGCCGCTCCCACAAAAGTAAGAAGGAAAGAGTAGCCAAAAGAGAGGTCAATTTCGGGTGGAGAGGTGTCTTGATACACTCTTCTTGAAAGAGGTCAAGTCATAGGCAAGAGGAAATATAGACGATGGAAGACTGTTCCAGAGTTTACCAGTCAAGGAGATGAAAGAATGGAGATGTTGGTTAACTCTTGCATAAGGGGTTTGGACAGTATAGGGATGAGCATGAGTAGAAAGTCGTGTGCAGCGGGGCCGCGGGAGTGGGGGAGGCATGCAGTTATCAAGTTCAGAAGAGCAGTCAGCATGAAAATATCGATAGAAGATGGAAAGAGAAGCAACATAGCGGCGGAATTTAAGGGGTAGAAGACTATCAGTAAGAGGAGGAGAGTTGATGAGACGAAGAGCCTCCCCTTGGCCTTCTATTAGTCTTCATGTGTCCTTGTTGAATCTATCCTTCATCTTCCTCTCCACTTCTTCCTTTTCCTCCTTTCCTTTTGTGATACCAGAAACAGGAAGCATAAATGAGGTTTCAGGAAGGGGGAAGGAGTGTTAAAATCTCTTCCCTGGACTTTTTTAATCATCTTCCTCTCCTCTTTTCCCTCTCTCTTTTTTTTTGTTTTTTTTTGTTATGCCAGAAGTAGGACGCGCAAGGTAATAAATACCGGGGAAGGGGTTTTCAAGTCTCTTTCCTCAACTGTTTGCTGGTGAATTTCGCGACGATGACGCAGCAACTGGTGATTAAAAAGAGCGGCGTCAGGCTGTCATTTTCATTAACCACAGCATGCAGGTCCTCCGCCCACACACACATAATTATTAATCTACACACACACACACACACACACACACACACACACACACACACACACACACACACACACTAACACTAACACTAACACACACACACACACACACATCGCTTTATCTTTGTTTCTGCCCTTCAAAAAGAAAACAGAAAATGTGTCATGTCTTTGTCCCCAAAACCTCTCATGACGGCCCTGTGTGAACCTACTTCTGGGACACACACACACACACACGCACACACACACACACACACACATCCCTTTATCTTTGTTTTTGCCCTTCAAAAAGAAAACAGAAAATGTTATGTCTTTTTCCCAAAAACCTCTCATGACGGCCCTGTGTGAGCCTACTTCTGGGACACACACACACACACATACACTTAACAGGCCTCGGGGGTGGGTGTCTAAAGCCTCCTCGTCAGCGCTGCGAGTTCACTCCTTTCAGAACCGCGGGTTTGGGCGCCTTACAGAAAACAATCTCCGCGCGGCGACGCCTCTTAGCTTCGCGGTAAATTTTTCCACCGAGGTAACATTTACATAATCTTATGGAAACTAAACAACTTATGCTAAAGTTTTCATGGGAAGTACTTGTGTATGGAGGTGTGAATTTTCCTTCCCGCGCTAGATAGGATAGTCAGTCACATTTTTCTTTTTTTCTTTCGAGTCGTAATGTTCCTGTGGTTTATTTTTGTATCATCAGTGCTGTTTAAAATGATTTGTTTATATCTTAAGCTCGCACAAGACTTGCCTACGATCTGCATGTTTTTGTTATTTTCTTGAATAAGGCTCATTTTTCTGTTGATTTTTTTTATATTACGAAGGTATTTTTCTGAGGTGTAGTTTAGAATCATAATCGTAAAATCCTTCA
This sequence comes from Eriocheir sinensis, assembly GCF_024679095.1. Taxonomy (NCBI): domain Eukaryota; kingdom Metazoa; phylum Arthropoda; class Malacostraca; order Decapoda; family Varunidae; genus Eriocheir; species Eriocheir sinensis. The sequence goes on along the minus strand of NC_066573.1, from coordinate 3,776,075 downwards.
CACCTCTGTTATGTCTTGCGCGGGCTTCCCTTTTCATCGTCAGCCCTTCCAAACAAAACAAAAAGAGGTAAGAAAAGAAAATAGTTTTTTTTCATTCGAAGTTAATTTTTTAGGTGTAATATAGATTCATAACTTCGCAAAACCTGCAGATTCTTTTTTCCCTTGCACGGTCTTCCTTTTCATCGACAGCCCATCCAAAGAGAAGTAAAAAGAGGTAACGAAGGCGTCCCGCAGCCCTGGATTGTGTTCCACCCACCGTACCGCACCCCCCCCTCCCCTCCACCTGCACGCTCCCACCTGCAAACCCCTGCCCGCACCTCAGTTCGTTGAAATAAATCGATATCATCTTTTTGGCTCATTCTTCCATTTCTCTTGTAGAAACGGCTTCTTAACGAGCTCTCATTATTTTCGTTCGGCCCTGAGACTATTTTACCGTATGGAATGATGAATCAATAATAGTAAAGATTGATTCCTTTCACGGCCGAGCATTGGCAGTCTTGCCAAACCCTTTGGTATATTAATAAAATGAACTGAATTAATTCCAGGACTAGGCAACAAACACCATGAAGTGCTAATGGGGGGTTAATGCTAATATCGAAATAAAGGTCAGTATAAAGTCAAGATCATTTCTCCAAAACGTGTCTTGGAAATAACCTTGTGTTCTATATGTATCCAGTTTAATGCGTCTGTTCATTTGTAGAGTCGAGATGGATGAAAAAATGTGTATAAAGTGTTCCCATGTGAAGCTAAATCGCCTCAAAGTACGTGATCAATGCATGTAAATGGCTAGCGTTCTCAGTGCATCCAGCTTAGTTTCTGTCCTTTTGTATGAGCCAAAATGAGAGGAAGCGTCCGTGTGGATAAAAGGTCACCAGGAAAACTTAATCGTCTCAGAGTACGCGATCATTGCGTGTTTTCTTAGCAGTTAATGTTTAATGTCCTCAATGTATCCAGCTTAGTTTGTCCTTTTATAATAATCGTGACGAAGGGATGCGTCCGTGTGGATAAAGTGTCACCAGGAGAGCTAAGACACTTCAGAGTACGTGACCAGAGCCTTTGTCTTGGTAGCAGTGCTTTGTGCGCTTGATGCATCCCGTTCAACGACTCTATTCGCTCGTAAAATCCAGGTCCAATGGTTCTATAAAGCGTGCGTGCGTGTGTGTTTGTGTGAGTGTGAGTGTGTGTGTGTGTGTGTGTGTGTGTGTGTTTGTCGTTGTGTGTGTGTGTGTGTGTATGTCGCTGTGTGTGTCGTTGTCGTCGTCGTCCTCGTGTTGAATAGAGACTGATGGCGCGTCGGCAGTGTTTGCCCTCGCCTTGGATGCTGAGCTGTGTAAACGCGCTCCGGAGACCAGCGACACACGTAACTTACCTGTGTAAATATTAATTCGAAACCAAGAGTTGCGAGATGAATGAAGTGCCTTAGTTCCGGGTCCTCAGACCTTCCTGAAATTAATGTTGCCTCAAGCCGGTGAGAGTAAAAGTGTTTATGCATATCAAAACGAGTTATGTGTGTGCAGTATAAGCTGAGGATCTAGATGAAGTTAATGTCGCACGCTTGTTTGTTCTACGTGAATCTAGTTTGATTAGTTTTATGTAACATCGCGACTGATCCGTTAAAATTGGGCTATATAGACCATGTCAATGTTATTTATTGTAAACTCTTGCTTTGCGTGCGTGCGTGCTTGTGTGTGTGTGTGTGTGTGTGTGTGTGTGTGTGTGTGTGTGTGTGTGTGTGTGTGTGTGTGTGTGTGTGTGTGTGTGTGTGTGTGTGTGTGTGTGTGTGTGTGTGTGTGTAACTGTGTTTGTGTGTGTGTAACTGTGTGTATGCGTGAGTGTGAGTGAGTGAGTGTGTGTGTGTGTGTGTGTGTGTGTGTGTGTGTGTGTGTGTGTGTGTGTGTGTGTGTGTGTGTGTGTGTGTGTGTGTGTGTTTTCATGGCTTACTTATTTTTACAGCTACCCTGATATTGTTTTTTAAGAGAGATTCAAACATTTTTACAATTTTCTAGAGGCTCAGAATTCCTTCTACAATGATCCTGATTTTACCATCAAAAGGCTCTTCAATCTTCTTTTCCTTCCACAATGCTTAAGCTGCGTGAGTGGTAGTGACTAACCCCAC